>NW_007253487.1:40572-63769 GCF_000164805.1 Carlito syrichta
TCCAAGTAGCTGGAACTACAGGCGCGCGCTACCACGCCCGGCTCGTTTTTGATTTATTGTGGAGATGAGGTCTCGCCAAGTTGCCCAGGCGGGTCTCGAACCTGCGGGCTCAGGCAACCCCCTCACCTCGGCCTCCCAAAGCGCTGGGATTACAGGCTGAGCCACCCAGCGCAGCCGCCAATCCCTTTCTTACAGTATTATGATAATTGTTCAAGATCCACTTATGAATGAGAACACGTGGTAAAAGTTCTTTGTTTCTGTGATAGATCACTCAGTATTATAGACTCTAAGTCCATCCAAGTTGCTGCAAAGTTCATAATTCTGTGCTTCTTTATGGCTGCATAATATTCCATTGTGTATATATACCACATTTTTAAAAATCCAGTCCTCCTTCGATGGTCAGCACAGTTGGTTCCATGTTTTTGCTATTGTGAATAAATACGCATGTGCAGGTATCATTTTCATAAAGTGATTTGAGTTCCTCCAGGTATATTCCCAGTAGGGGGATTGCGGGGTTGTATGGGAGATCGATTTTTAGATCTTTTAGGAATTGCCAGCCGGGCTCTGTGGCTCAGCCTATAATCTCGCGCTTTGGGAGGCTGAGGTGAGTGGATTGTCTGAGCCCGCGGGTTCGAGACCCACCTGGGCCACTTGGTGAGACTTCATCTCTACAATAAATAAGAAATCAGCCGGGCGTGGTAGCTGCGCACCTGTAATTCCGGCTACTTGGAAGGCTGAGGCGGAAGGATCGCTGGAGCCCTGCAGGTCGCGCCTTCGGTCGCCGGGAGCGGCCACTGCACTCCAGTCTGGGTGACAGTGAGACTCCAACTCAAAAAAAAAAGGAATTGCCAAACTGTTTTCCACAGAGGTTGTACTAGTTTACACTCCCACCAACAGTGTAGAAGTCGCATACTCAGATCTTAACTCATAAATACCTTGGCTTAAGACACCACAAAGAAGGTCAGATAAAGCTATGAGCTCTTTTAAGCAGACAGCACAGGCTAATCCAGGGAGTGGTTCCCAAACTATATGACTATATGATCAGCACTATTCCTTGAGGAGTTTTACAAACAGTATCCTGGGTTTCTCTGGAGATCTGCTGAATCATCACCTGCAGGGGCCGTGCCAGGAGTCAGCACATTTTAGAGGAGCCCTAAGCCATGCTGATGATCAGTTGGATTTGGGAACCACCTTAGTTTTTGCTTTGCTCACATATTTGAAAACCTGGGAAGGAATGTAACTAATTGTTTCGTGATCAAATGCAAATGCTTTTCGGCACTGTGTATTATACATTAATTATTTTTCCATTATCTAAAACAATCACAGCTGTTGTTTTGCCACACATGTCACTGGATAAGATCATTTTTTGCTTGCTGTCAGACCTTATGTTATCCATCTAAATGTGTTGACATTTAACATCACCAAAGGGGAAGATTCTATTTTATTGCACAGAAGACATTTCCCATTTCTTCTCTAGCTTTCCCCAAATTACTTAGGCACATTACATAGGTACATTACAGTCAGGGTGAACTTCCTTTTCTCTGATGAGGAGGAAGTTTGTTCTAGGCAGTAGTTAAGTTGTGTGATTTACTTTTATTATTTTAAAAGACTGAAAACAAGCTCAAATTTGTAAACTGATCCATTCCACTTAAACTAATTCTGATCATGCCTCTAAGTATCAGTATAACTTTTCGACTTAGCCTCACCCATTTCATCAGAGGGAGCGCTCAGTTACATGTCTTTCCTTACAGTCTCCAAGTCATTCTCTTAATGGGGTATGGATGAGACTAATTCCTTGTCAAATGAAGAAAACTCGCTTCTGACTTGAGAAAAAGTGTTCACCTTGCCCAATGACAGTGACGAATTCTCCAATGCCTAATCCCAGTGCCAAGATACAAATGTATGCACACATATATTCTTTATACCTCAAAAATAGATCTAAATTCTCTTTTCAATTCAATACTTAGTAAATAGCAAAGTCACCAATAAATTGACACAAAATGATTCTAACTTCAACGTCTCTGTCTTGGAAGTTTCTGTCTACGAAATTCATAGGAAGCAATGATCTCAGGAATAAGAAAGATTTTAAACAATAACAAAAATAACTACCATTTATTGAGAGCTATTATGCACTAAGCACTATGGCTAATGTTTTAAATACCCTATCTAATTTAATCCTATGAGACAGGTCTTATTATTCTTATTATTATCTTCATTTTACTGTGGAAAAACTGAGGCAGAGACAGATTAAATCACTTGCCTGAACTCATACGATCTGTAAATGATAGATCCAAGATTCTACTCCAGGCCTGTTTGGCTTCCAAGCTATCAATTTCGTCAATCACTTGGCTATTTTTTCTTGCTATTAAGTAAATTTAATCAAGGACTTTGTAGGTTTCAAAATGTTTCTCTTAAAGAGATAAGTTGTTCTGAAAAATTGAAAAAAAAGACTAATTCTATATTCAACTTAGGTTCCCCTTCAAGAGAAATACCAAGTGTCTGCAAACTCAGAGGAGAAAAGAGGTCTTTAAAGAAAAAACAGACCACAGCTATAAAGCGTCAGATGGCCAACATCTGGACAGCTTGTAGTCGAGCTGAATATGCTGCTGTGTGAATTACAAAGGTATGACAAATTTTTTACTCTGTTCTAATTTGGCTCAGCCTGCCTGCCTTCAGCTTTTTTGGCACAGCTTCCCACATCTGAACTAAAATGCCCTTTCATGAAGTAGTGTATGGCTGAGGATTATCATGCAGACTTTCTGTTTTGTTTTCCACCTCACGTTGTTTATGTGCTGCAGGAGAGGGTTCTCATAATGTTTGATGACTCTTTACATCATATTCTCTACCTTGTGCATGGAATGCCACTTTGTATAAACCTTTGCAGTTGTACAGCAGTTTGTTATTTGGGTCTGGTTCCCTAGACACCAACATGAGTCCTGTCTTAACCCAACTCTTTGGGCAATCAGGGGCTGAGGGTCTCTTCATGTGGTTTTTGATCCACATTTCCTCCTCAGCAGTAGCCCTCTTTTCACTACAATGCATCAGGACAGATTTCCTTTGGCAACTCAAGGTTTCACAGTAGATTTTAAAATCTTGATCAATTTTTAAAAATTATTTTTGTTTTAAAATTCTTCTTAGGGACTAATTCATGTTGTAATGTGATATATAACATAACTGCTACAACAATGATACACTGTACTGAGAACTTCAAATGCATTATACCATGTAATGTATGCAATTATGAAGTATCCTATACATAGGGCAGCTCTTACTGGGAGCTTTTTACAGATGTGAAAAGTGAAGTATAGACAGGTAAATTAACTCAGGGTCACATAGTTATGAAGTACCATAGACAGAATTAAAGTCCAAGTCTGTCTCACTTGGAGGTCATCATTTTTAGGCATGGTGCTATACCAATAATTAAAGAGATCAATTTATATTATGTTGGATCAGTACTGGGTTAATCCTTTGAGAATTTAGATAAATGTACTAAAAAGAAACAAGACAAAAAGTAATACATAGCACATGTATATATACGTATATGTATACATATATATAATATAATAATACTGAGGAAAACAACACACTGAGAGACAAGAGATATAGGTTCTAATCCCAACACTACCATACAGAATTTCTACATATGTGATTTGGGAACATTGCTTCAGTTCCCACAGGTCTTGGACTCATGAAACAAGCTTCAATTCCCCTCTAAACTTAGCATTATGGCTACCTATATAACTACTGGGGTAGTATTTTATTAACAAAAGAGATGTTGCCTAAAATGTGTCGTACTATGTGAACATTACATTAGACTCTTCTTAGATATCCTCTACATTTCCTGAATTTATTTGGAACATCATTTATGTTTGCAATTAGAACCCTATATTATACTAGAAATTTTGTCTCATATGAACTTTGCTTTCAAAGTTAGTTTCCAGTTTTCTTCTCAATAGTGTACCACTTTTTCTCTAAAGCGAAGTAACTTTGGATCAAAAAGAAATGGCATATATAGTTTATTCATCTCCCAGCATCTAAGTACCCCTTACAGTTCGATATTATTACTCTCCCATCACTAGCTTTGAGGTAAACTACTACCAGATATTTAATGACCACCAAGTTTGGAGAGGTGGCCATATGAGGGCATAAGAGTGGGCTGTTCTCAATCTAACCTTGCCATGGAAATAAATCTAAAAGCCTCTTCAGAGACCTCCAAAATCAATCTATTCCTAAGTTACTTTTCAACAAAGAAGTAGAAAAAAGCTGGAGAAATGGGCAGGGAGAGAGAATAAAAGAGCAACCTGGAGAGGGATCAGGAAACCATCAGAAAGGATCGTGGCTTCTTCATGCGGTGGCTCAGCCGGTAATTCCAGCACTTTGGGAGGCCGAGGCAGGTGGACTGCCTGAGCCCACGGGTTTGAGATCAGCCTGGGCAACTTGGTGAGACCTTGTCTCTACAATTAAAAAAAAAAATTAGCCGGGTGAGGTAGCACATGCCTATACTTCCAGCTACTTGGAAGGCTGAGGTGGAAGGATCGCTGGAGCCCAGCAAGTCGACACTATGGTGGCTGTGAATGTGCCATTGCATTCCAGTCTGGGCAACAGAGTAAGTCTCCAATTAAAAAAAAAAAAAGGTAAAGGATACGCTAGTGGAGAGGTTAATGGCCATAGGTAGTGGGTCATTAAAAAAGTAATAAAATCTTTCTCTAAAATTGTAAGAAAGTGAAGAGTCAAATAGAAGATTAAAGAAATTACAGGCAGTTCTCAATTCCAAAGCTCTTCCAACATCTTAGCGTGAAAACGAATATGCATCGTCAAGCAATGTGGAGGAAAAACCTATCTTGAATATTTAGGAGGCTTTTTTGGGGGGGTGTTCTGGGAATTTTCCTTCCTTCCTTCTTTCCTTCTTCCCTTCCTCCCTTCCTTCCTTCCTTCCTTCTTTCCTTCCTTCCTTCCTCTCTTTCTCTCTTTCAGTTGAGGGGTACATGGGAGAATTTGCTACCTGATTGTGTGCAGGAAAGGTGTGAGTTTCTAGAAGGCCTTCTCTCCCCCAGTAGTGGACATTGTACCCAGTTTTGTACCTCTTATTCCCACTCCTTCCTTTAGCAGTGCCCAGCATTCACTGGTCTCACCCTTTTGCTCACATGCTCAGTGTTTAGGGCCTACTTATAAGTGAGAACATGTGATATTCCGTTTTTTGTTTCTTTGATAGTTCACTTAGAATGATGGTCTCCAGCTGCATCCATGTTGCTGCAAAGGACATGATTTTGTTCTTCTTTATGGCTGCTTAGTATTCCATCACATATATGTACCACATTTTCTTTATCTAATTTACTTTTGATTGGCATCTGGGTTCGTTCCCTGTTTTTGCTATTGTAAATAGTGCTGCAATAAACATACATGTGCAAGTGCCTTTTTGGTAGAGTGATTCATGTTCTTCTGGGTATATTCCCAGAAGTGAAATTGCTGGGTCATATGGTAGTTTAATTTTTAGTTCTTTGAGAAAATGCCACATTGCTTTCCACAAAGTTTGAACTAGCTTACATTTCCACTAACAATGTAGAAGCATTCCCTTTTCTTTACAGCCTCACCAACACTTGTTTTTTGACTTTTTTTTTTTTTTTTTGAGTTAGGGTCTCACTCTGTCATGTAGGCTGGAGTGCAGTGGCATGCTCACAGTCACTGCAGCCTCGATTTGCTGAGCTCAGACAATACTTCCTCTTCAGACTTCCAAGTAGCTGGAACTACAGGCATGTGCTACCACACCTGGGTAATTCTTTGATTTATTATACTTCTTGCTAAGTTGCCCAGGCTAGTCTTGTACCCTGGGACTCAGGTAATCCTCTTGCCTCTGCCTCCCAAAGTGTTGGGGTTATGGCCAGAGCCACCATGCCCAGTGTTTTTTGACTTTTTAATGATAGTCATCCTGAGGTGTGTGAGGTGGCATCCTATTGTAGTTTTGATTGCATCTGTCTAAGCAGGTGTCCTCTTCTTTCTTTACCATTCCATGTGCATCCCTCCCAGAAGTGCATGCTTGATCAAAGAGGACAACCACCCCTGCTAGAAGAGGATCATTCTTCAATCAAGGGTATATGAGTAGTTGTACTTTCCTGCTAGAACCTCCATACAAGCTGTCAAGAATAAAGAGGGATCTCAAATAAACAGTCTCACCTAAGGTAGCTGAAAAGAGAAGATCAAGCCAATCACAGAATTAGTAGAAAAATGGAAATCATTAAGATAAATTCACTGCTAAATAAAATAGAGAACAAAAAGATTCTTCCAATCCAAGAGCACGTGATGTTCTTCCATTGGTTTTTGTTGTCCTTGGTTTCTTTGAGCAGTGTTTTGGAGCTCTCATTTCAAAAGTCTTTTACCTCTTTGGTTAGATAGATACTGAAGTATGTTATAGTTTTGTGGCTATTGTAAATGAGATTATATTTTCCATTTGGTTCTCAGTCTGCTTGTTGTTAATGCATATAAATGCAACTGTTTTTGCACATTGATCTTTGTATCTCAATACTTTACCGAAGTCGTTTATCAGTGTGAGGAGGTCAGACTCTCTAGGTTTTCTAGGCATAGAATCATATCATATGCAAAGAAGGATAACTTTCTTTTTCTTTTCCTACTTGGATACCCCTAATTTCTTTCTCCTGCCTAATTGCTCTGGCTAGGACTTCTAGTACTATGTTAAATAGGAAGGGTGAGAGTGGACATCCTTGTCTTGTTCCAGTTCTTGAGGGCAATGCTTTAAGCTTCTGCCCGATAAGCATGATGTTGACTACAGGCTTGCCATAGATGGATCTTATTATTTTGAGGAATGTTCCTTCAATGCCTAGATGTTTGAGAGATTTCATCAAGAAGGGGCTTTGGATTTTATTGAATGCATTTTCTGCATTAATCATATGGTTCTTGGTTTTACACTTTATGATGTGTTATGTTTATTGATTTGCATATGCTGAACCAGCCTTGCATCCCAGGAATGAAGCCCACTTGGTCATGATGCATGATCCTTGAAATTGCTTTTGAATGTGATTTGCTACTATCTTGTTGAAAATTTTTGCATCTATGTTCATCAGGGAAATTAACCTGTAGTTTTCTTGTTCGGACTTTGCCATTTTGGCATATCAGAATGATACTGACTTTGTAAAATAAGCTAGGGAGAATTCCTTCCTTCTTGATTGTTTGGAATACTTTCAATAGGATTGTTATTGGTTCTTCCTTGTACATCTTATAGAATTCAGTTGGGAAACTATCTGGCCCAAGGCTTTTTTGGCAGGGAATTTTCTTATAAGTCAATTGATTTCTTGGATTATTATTGGTCTGTTTCAATCTTGGGAAGTTATTTGATGACAGGAATTCCTTCACTTCCTCTAGATTTTCTGGTTTACGCACATACCCATGTTTGTGGTAATTTCTTATAATCTTTTGTATTTCTTCAGAGTCAGTTGTAACATTGCCTTTTTCATTTCTAATTGTGTTTATTTGAATTCTCTCTCTCTCTCTCTCTCTCTCTCTCTCTCTCGCTCTCTCTCTCTCCCCCCCTTCCCCTTCTCACCTTCTCTCCCTCTCTCTCTGTTAATCTGACTAGGGGTTTGTCAATGTTATTTATCCTTTCAAAAAGCCAGCTTTTCACTTTATTAATCCTTTGCATGATTTTATTTAACAGTGAATTTATCTTAATGATTTCCATTTTTCCACTAATTCCTCTATATTCTTGAGAGCTTATTGGAGGTTCTAGTAAGAAAGCACAACTACTCACATACCCTTGACCAAAGAATGGTCCTCTTCTAGTGGGAGTGGTTGTCCTCTTTGACGAAGCATGTAGTTTTGGGAGGGATGCACATGGAATGGTGAAGGAAGCAGAGGACACCTGCTTAGATAGCAAGATCAACCAAATGAATCAATCAATGAGGTGGCAGATGTTGCAGCCAGATTGCCCTCAAATCCAAGATTCCTCTATATTCTTGATATGTGTGTGCAATGACATAAACTTCCCTCTCAGCACCATTTTCATGGTATTCTAGAGATGTTGGTGTGGTATGTCTTTGGGTTTTGTTGTTGTTGTTTGTAAGAATCTTTGTATTTCTGCCTTGATTTCTATGTTAACCCCAAATCATTCAGAAGCATGTTGCTTAACTTCTACACATTTGTGTGTTTTGCGGGGTTTCTGTTGGTGATATTTATTATTATTCCACTATGGTCTGAAAAGATGCTTGGTATGATTTTGGCCTTTTAAAATTTGTTCATGTTTGATTTGTACCCAAGTAGGTGATCAACCTTGAAGTTGTACTGATGAAAAGAATGTATAATCTATGTACTGATGAAAAGAATGTATAATCTATGGTTTCAGGTGAAGTGTTCTGTAGATATCTACTAAATCCAATTGGTTGAGTATTGAGCTAAGGTTCCAGATTTCCTTGTTAGTTTTTTCCCTCAATGATCTGTCTCAGGCTTTTTTTTTAAAGCAGGATTTATTGAGAGGACAGAAAAACTCCCACAGTGGAAGGGGACCCAAAGGGATTACTCTAGTCTAAGGCTGTTAGTGGGGTATTAAAGTCTCCAAGTATAATTGTACAGCTGTCTATTTCTTTTCTTAGTTTAATTAGGATTGGTTTTATAAATCTGGGATACTCCCATGTTGGGTGCATATATATTTGAGGTGGATATTTCTTACTGGTAAATTGAGCTTTTTATCATTAAGTAGTGTCTTTAGGTGTTCTTTTTAATGTTTATTGGTCTTAAAGTCTATTTTGTCTGATATCAGAATATACTCCTACCTGTTTTTTTCTTTTTATTTGCCTGGAAGATCTTTTCTCAGCACTTTACCTTCAGTCTGTGGGTGTCATATGCAGTAAGGTAGGTTTCCTTAAGGCAGCAGAAGGATGGATTGTGTTTCTTTACCCAATTTGCCACTTTATGCCTCTTGAGTGGCCTGTTCAGTCTGTTCACGTTTAAGCTAATTATTGATATATGGACTTTGTTTCTATCATATGGCTAGTAAGAAGCTGCTTTGCTTTTTAGGTTTTGTAGTTGATTTTCATGGTCTGTAAACTCTGTGCTTGCCTAGGCTTTATGCTTATGCTTTTATGATGGGTGGAACTTTCATTTCTGTGCTTAGAACTTTCTTCAGCATCTCCTGGAGGGCTAGGTGGCATATTCTCTTAGGGATTAGATATCTGATACTCCATTAATGAAGCTTAGCTTGGCAGGATAGGAAATTCTAGGCTGAAATTGCATATCGTTAAGAATGTTAAAGATGGGAACCTAGTCTCTTTTTGCTGTAGGATTTCAGCTGAGAAGTCAGCTGCAGTTCTGATGAATCTTCCTTGGTAGGTGGTCTGAACCTTCTCTCTACCTGCCTGTAGGATTTTTTTATTTTATGCTTACCTTAGGGAGGCAGATTATTTTGTGCCTTTGGGATGATCTTCTCATGTAATACTTTACAGGAGTTCTCTGAATCTCTTGTGCCTGCATGGTCAGGTTTCTAGAAAGATAGTGGAAATTTTCTTTGATGACGTCTCTAAAGACTTGTTTTGGAGGGTTCTCAGCTTCCCTTTCTCTCTCCAGGATGTCAATCAACCATAGATTTGGTCTCTTTACATAATCCCAAACCTCTTGTAGGCTTTTCTCATTCTTCCTAAGCTTTTTCTCCTTGTTTTTGTTGGACTGGATTGGTTTAATAGGTTGATCCTCAGGCTTTGAGATTCTTTCCTTTGCCTGGTCAGTTCTGCTGTTGAGGCTTACTATTGTGTTTTGAAATTTCCGAAGAGAATTCTTCATTTCCAGAAGTTCAGATTGGTCCCTCTTTCAATGGTCAGTTGAGCTTTCACTCCTTGCACTATTTTTGTGGGCTGAATAGTCTGTGTGTCTACCATTTTATGGATCTCATGGATTGAGTGCATTTGCCATCCATAGTCTGAATCTTATAATTCTATGTCTGTCATCAGGGATAGGTTGTTCTGGATGAGTTCCATTACTTGGGATCTGAGAAACCTTTTTGTGATTGTTGACTCACTAAGGCTTTGGGAATTGCCATTGTTTATTAGCTGGTTCTTCCTCATCTGTTAGGGAAGACTATTTTCTTTTTACTTTTTGTTTTGTTATTTTTTAAATTAGATAAGTTTGTTACTGTTGGATTGGGTGTTTGTGAGGTTTTTTTTTTATTTTGGGGAGTTTTTTGTCTGCCTCCTTCCTATGGCCTGCTAGTTGTGAGGGGCACATTGACAGGAAGGCTTGTGATTGGAGGGAAACCATCTGGAACTACTTCAATGGTGCAGTTGGCAGGAATAGGGTGTTCCCCTTTCTCCAAGACAGATGATAGGGGTTCTGGCTGGAGATCCAGAGTCCTCTTCCTCAGACCGCTTGTCTTGTCAGTAGGACTGGCAGGCAGCCAGACAGGGCCCTGCAGCTCTACTCTGACTCAGGTGCACTTAGGTGTATGGAGTAGCCTCCTCCCATCTGGGCAAGACTGCCCCTTTTGCCCAGGGGTAGAAGAGGAGTGAGGGGTTGTTATTTCTTTCTCTGCACACAGGTGGTCAAGGTCACTGCCACTATCTTGTTGTGCAGATGAGCTTCACCTCTTAGATCCTGCCCTACTCCATGGAAGGGGCTATGAAAACAATGCGGACCCCTGAGGGCAAGCCATGTCTGCATCCCTGACACAGGATCACAATGGCTGTCAGTGACAGAGAAACTTCCCTGAATTGGTCACACTGCCCCTGCTGGATACTGGGGAAGAAGCAAGAGAGGAAAGCTCACACAGCACAGACCACTCCATTCCAGCAGGGTGTTTCCTGCTGAGCCTCTCTGTGGAACGGTGGGTGGCACCTGGGAACGGGAGTTCCTGGGTTCCTGGGTAACCTTCTGATAGACTTCACCTTGGGTTTTCAAGTTGATCCTCAAAACCCTAGGTCCACTCTTTCATATAGGTTTCTTTGCAGAGAGCTGCAATCATGCTGTCTTCAGTTGGCCATCTTAGCCTTCCCCCTCAGAGACTTTATTTTTATTTTTATTTTGAGTTGGAATCTCACTCTGTCGCTCCAGCTGGAGTGCAGTGGCCACCCCAGCATCGACCTGCTGGGCTCTGGTGATCCTTCCACCTCAGCTTTCCAAGTAGCCGGAACTACAGGCTCATGCTACCATGCCCGGCTAATTTTTTTATAAAGGCGAGGTCTCGCCAAGTTGCGGGGGCTGGTCTCGAACCCACGGGCTCAGGCAATCCACTTGCCTTGGCCTCCCAAAGTGATGGGATTACAGGCTGAGCCACCGAGCTCGGTCGAGACTTAATTTTTAATGTTAGCATGAAAAAAATGGCTACAATAAAAGAAACCAGTAAAATCAACTTTCAAGAAGATTTTTATGTTTTAAAAATATAATTCTAAATCTCTGATGCCTATTAAATCTCTCCAAAAATCTAAAGAATCCTTTTTGAATGCTTTATTCCTAATGAAGTGTTCATCTTAATTTTACCGGCTCATTTGTGGCTTTAAAAAATAAAAATAATAGATAAATAAATAAAAGCTTTATGTAGTTGCTGGTTATAATGTATTATTAAATAAAATTAGTCCACAGTGTCTCCTTACATTGAAGATACATTCACTAGAAGATTTTTTGATAACTAACATAAAGATACATTTTTTTCTAGTTAGTTTTAATATGGTGCTTGTAATTATTTCTATAACAAAATGAATATCTGTCCCTTTGTCCAAGATTTAATTATTTATCATAACAGGGAAAATTCAGATCCAACTTCCAGTATTTATATTTAGATACCAGTATCTAAAAACCAAAGTCCACTGTAACTAAAAAAAGTCTACCAATAATTAAAGATACACATGTATCAATTTTTTTAACTGAATTTTAGTGTATAAATAAGTACACAAAAATATTGGACAGATATATTTTATATGTATATATTTCTCAATCTACCTACAGTATATTTCTCAATCAACTTACATTTACAGCATGCTATTAAAGTTCTTTTTTTAAAGGTAGAATTCTGGAAATTTATTTTCTTCTTTTTGTTTTTGTGCATTTTGCTAATATTCCAAAATGAACAAATGTTACCTTTATACTCAGAAAAAGTCTATTTTAAAAACAGTCTCAAATTATATTTTGTCATTCGTAAGCTATCTTGATATTTGTACTTAAATTATATTTTACTTATTAAAATAACTATAAAGAGTGGTGAAGGTGAATGTCAGAATATCTAAATATCAGACACAGTTAGTAAACAGAGAAAATGTATTTCTGAAGATTAACAATTTAAGACAATGCAAAGGGAGTTTTAATTTCAGGACATCCAAAAACTCTCATAGTCATCTTGATGGGAATTTACTAATAGCTAGATTGACTAACATATCTGCAAATGATGAGGCTTAAGAATAAATAGAAAAAAATTATTTAGAATTGTTATTCAAAGGTCTGTATAAGCTAAAAATTCAAATATAGCTCTCATGTTTTATAAAAGCAATGTATCTGAAAATAACAATAAATAAAATTTTGGTAATATTTTAGTATTAAATGTACTAGAAGAAACTGGCTATTTGAAGTTAAAATCATCTTACTTTTCCCAAGAATTTTAATCTTTTTCAAGATTACAAGTTTTCTCTCAGAATGAAGCAGTATTATAGATTTTAGATTTAAATCCTTATATAAACTCATGTAGCAATTGCTTGCTAATAGATTATAAAGAAGATGGGTGGTTTGGGATAATTTTTTTTTAACTTTTGAATCTGACTTTCTTAGAAGATTATTTTGCTCTCCCAGGATATCCCTAGTTCTACATTATTCAAAACAAACAAACAAAAAAAAACCCTAACACCACTGTCCTGAAACAGTATGGTGTTTTTAAATTTTGCTGTCTACTTTTAGAACTAATTTTCAGCTCTATTATTCTCATAAAAATAAGAAGAAAAAAAACAGTAGATGGCGGTGCTTACAATAAGCAGATTATCTTCTCCTCAGCTAATGTTGTAACCTGGGATGCTTTTGCATCATCACAAATACAGAAATGAAAGAGCGATGTTTCAACCTTTCAGTCTACACACAGATCCTTGTGAAAGAGCTGCTGCCAACTCATAATACTTCAAATGGGGGATTATTTCAGATAGGTATAGATAGCTATTACCTTTTCTAAAATGTCAAAACTGTAAATATTTCCAAATATACCCTGTGCCAGGCACCATGCAGGTTTTATCACTTTAAACTTTCCATAGCCCCCTCAGATAAATTGATACTGCCTCCCTTTGACAGCCGACTGAGGCTTAGAGTGACTAAGTCTGTGCTGCTAGAATATAACTAAACTGGATTTATCTGTCTCTAAAAGTCATGGTATTTTTTTAAATGTTGTCTTCAGACCTTCTGGGTAAGGGCCTCAGGCCTGGGTTTTTGTTTTTCTTTGTTTTTTGTTTTAATGAGAAATGTAGATTTCTGCTTCCCCCACACCCGATACATACATACACACAGATTCTGATATAGGCGGTCTGAGTTGAGGCTCAGGAAGCTCCGCAAATGATTCTTTTTTACCTAAATTCAGAGAATCACAGCTTTACATCGCATTTCTTCCTTGATCTCTTGGCTTGATCGATGAACGTATTTGACCTCTTCTCGCTTTCTGCACTCTCTCCTCTTTTTATTCACATTGGCTTGCATAAGATACCTCCCCCTTTGCCAAAAAGGCAGTGGAGGTGGGACTTTTTTTTTTTTTTTTTTTTGAGTAGATATAAATGTTACTCTCGAAAAAACACGGCAGTTCATTGTCCTAGTGTATAGTACTACCCTAAAATAGATGACTCTGACCCTGCACCAAAATCTCAATTATAAAAAAAATGAAGAAAAAATGGAATCAATGCTTCCTAAGAATATATAAAAGAAACTGCTTTTCAACCTTCTTTTCTACTCCCATCTGCACCAGAGCTTCCCTGCAGTTGGCAGATTGCAGGGAGCATGACTCACACAAAGGTGAGAATCTCTTCAGCTGCTCTGGTGATCTCAGAGTGATGCAACTGATTTTTCTTGCTTTTGTTTTCACCTCCTGGCTCTTGGTGGGCTTAAAAGGCATTCATTTCACAAGAAAAATATTCTTAAACATTAAGTGCCTAGCATTATAATAGACACTGAGACTTTGTTGTGAGGGAGATAGAAATAAATAGAAGTGAAAACTGCAGCAGCAACAACAAAATGTAAACTGAATACTGTAGTAAATTTTAATCACAATGGTGGAAAAAACAAAGTAAAAAATCTTGGAGTGAGTAGGAGGAGGCTTAGATTTCTAATAGGGGAAGCCTACTAGAAAAATAGGCTTTTACTGGTCGGAAGATGTTGGTCAAGGATGCTCAAGTAGGAGGAAGCCAACACAAGCAAACGTGTGGGGTGGGAAGTGAGGTGTGCAGGGTAGAGGATGGTGTAAATGGAATTGACTGCAAAATAGTGATATGTGAGGTCAGAGAAATCAGCAAACTCATGGAAGCATTTGTCTGGACACCTGTTCAGAACAAGGTCCTCTACGTCTTATGTGGCAAAGCTACTTGTCTAATGCTTGAACATCTGGGATCCTGGGGAAAACCGATCAATAAAGTGCTTAAAGGGCATGAGTGGAAAAGACTACTATTTCCAGATCAATTCTTCTATCAGGCATGATTTCCAATAAATTACAGTGACTTCAGCATGGGGAAACAGACCTAATATATTTTAAAGGCCTTTCAGTGGACCATGGATCAAGATTTACTAGTTGTTGACCACTCACCAAATGCTCACTCCTAAACCATGTTGCAGAGTATGTCAGATCTAAACATGAATGACTTTTCCAGGTCTATTAGTTTCTATAATTTATAATATTTATAATTCTATCCATTTCTAATGGAAGCTCTTTAGCCGGTTTTTAAATATGTGCTTAACAAACTGTTAAAAGGTCTTCCCTACAGTATAATCTGTACGATTTTCTTTGTGTCTTGAAGATACTGAGTTTTATTTTCACAGAGGTGTTACTGTTAGCAAAGAATTTGGTCGTACTTATAGTAAAACAGTAAATTTCACTTCTTAAAACCTGTCTCCAGCCTTCTAGGAAAAAAAATTCCGTTGAGATATTAACTTATGCTTTCAACAGAAATCTTACTAGTCAATGGGCAGCTATATTGCTCAACTGAAGGTGACCTGCTGTGAAGCTTTTATAATCAGATTCTTCCAGAATCCATTTAATTTAAACCTGTATTGCAATGCCCCCAAACTACTCATTGTGCTTTTAACAGTTAATGAATTCGCACCTCCTCATTGTCAGAAGACTTAACCAGTACTACACTTGTTACCTATAGTATGTCAGATACTGTCTGTTCAGGTCAGACCTTTTTGTCTTTCAGCCAAACAACTTATTCAGAATACTTTTTTTTTTTCTGAGTACAGGGGACTTTATTGATGGTACATGAGGTGGGGCTTCCTAATTCCTCCCCCCCACACTGATTCTTCAGAGGGTCTATCATGGACACTGTGAGGAGGGGAGATTCTCCGTGTGGTCGAGGACTGAGTGTGGTAGGGACTCCCCAGCAGCTGAGGGCTTCTCTTCCTCTGTTACTGGGACTGGTGACCCCAGGAGCTCTTATTCCTTGGAGGCTGTGTGGACCATAAGGTTCACCACCCTGTTGCTGTAGCCAAATTCATTGTTATACCAAGAGATGAGCTTGACAAAGTGGTCATTGAGAGCAAAGACAGCCCCAGCATCAAAGGTGGAAGAGTGAGTGTCACTATTAAAGTCAGAGGCCACAACCGGGTGCTCAGTGCAGCCCAGGATGCCCTTGAGGGGGCCCTCAGATGCCCACTTCACCACTTTCTTTATGCCATCATATTTGACAGGTTTCTCTCGATGGCCAGTCCAGAGAGCAACACATTTGCTTAATGCTAAAGTGGCTTAATGCTAAAGTGAACATTGTAGAAGCAACAAACAGGGTCCTTGGAAGGACTGAGAGGTGAGAAAGTGGATTGGGCATTGAATTTACATGATTACCACGGGACGCATTAAAATGAGCGTTAGACTGGGCGTGGTGGCTCATGACTATAATCTTAGCATTGTAAGAGGCCGAGGTAAGAGGATTGCTTGAGCCCAGGAGTTTGAAACCAGCCTAGGCATCTTTACAAAAAAAATCAAAAAATTAGCTAAGAGTGGTGGCGTGTACTTATGGCTACTGGGGAGACTGAGGCAGGAGGATAGTTTATGCTCAGGAAGTTGAGGCTATAGTGAGATCTGATTGCAACACTGCATTCTAGCCTAGACAACAGAGTGAAACCTCAACTCAGAAAAAAAAAAGTTAGCAAGCTTCCAGAATTGATATGGCATGGACAAGTCAATTCTATTGATTTTTGCAATGGGGGTGGTGATGGCCAGTTAGAGTGGGGTTAGCAGACAAGGGTGTGTGAGGAACTGGAGGACTGGTGACTATTTCCTATGGATCTTTCACATTTCTGCATGTTTTTCAAACAGAGGCAACAGTTGCCTTTGTTTCAGACGATCATTTCAAGAACGTTTCATAGCAAACATCTTTGTAGGTGGAGATAGTGCTTCCCTCTAGAGCCAAGGGCAGGCATATTTACTACCCTATACAAAATATTCAGGTTCCGTAAGCTCAGGGTCCCTCTTTTAACCCAATAGTGTGCCAGTACCATCTAGACTTCTTCACATCACCCTGATTTGGGGTTCAGGGAACTGGTGACAGAAAATGCTGATACTCAAAAAAAAAGAAAGAAAGAAAATGCTAATATTCTGGCTACTACTATTGTTGCTAGTAAAAGAGTCCTTTGTCTCTAAGACATTTATCCTTCACTATAGAGGATAAACATAAATTTCCCTTCTTTCCTTGAAACTAGAAGAAAGTTCTGACAATATGATATAATGGAAGTCTCATGTTTTCCACCAACCTCCATGAAAGAAGCAGGCTAACTTGTCTGCTTGCAAGAAGGATAATCATCTCAGTCTCTTCATAGCTCTTGATATAGAGTAGTCCTTCAAAACTCATGAACAGAAGACACTCTTTTGTGTACTTATTCTGTCATTTAAAAGATAGAGAGGAGGTGTGTTGACAGGTCACTCAAGTGGTGAAGTCTAAACTTTAACAAGAGTTTTCTGTAGTCAATGCTTACATAAAGGACCAGTTCTATCTTTTGATTGTGGGAACTGTAATATTAATTCTGTAACAAGAAGACCAGTTTTAACTACAAGGCAGTTCTGGTTTGAAGCTCTTCTAGCAAGACATTTCAAACCTCCTCCTACTTTGCCATCTTTACTACAGAGGATAAATAACTAGTTTTCCTTCTTTCCCTGAAACTGGGGAAAGTTCTGGTCAATAAGCTATAACTGCAAGTCTGCTAGAGAATTTAAAAGAGTATTTTAAAAATTCTTATAAACAGAAGAAAGCATGACTTGTGTTGCATTCCTTGCCGGCCTTGAACACAGATATGATGTTGGGAGATGTTGGAGAAGCCATCTCTTAACTGAAGAAAATCCGTGAGAATCTAAGGATCCTTAACTGACATCTCAAGCCAATTGACCAACAGCAATATTGTTTGTAAAAATAATAAATTCTCATTTATTTAGGCTACCATATGTTGGTTTTCTGTTACTTGCAGATATAGAGATTTGTAACTACTCTACTGTTCTAGTTCTTTTCACTTATAAAAGACATGCTAGGCTTGCTTGTCATGCACTGAGGTTTATGTTTTGGTTGGAAATCAAAAACCTGATTTAACAGTCATATGCTACAAAGGAATTTCATTTATTACATTTGTAATAATGTAATAGATAGATAGATAGATAGATAGATAGATAGATAGATAGATTTCACTGTCATTAGATTGTCTCTTGCAATGGATATTTATTTCTGAAACTTAAAACCAGAAAGAGTTGGTAGGGGATTTAAGCTGAAAAGCAAACTTGGAATAGGACCTGCAGATATCTACTATTTAATAAGAATTTTAGAAAAGAGAAAAAATCAGCAAAAGGAGAAAAGGAGATATAAAGAGTAAATTTCAGTAGTTTTAAGAAGTATGGTAGGCTAAAAATTCTCCCCTCCCCCCAGGTATCCATGTCAGTTTCCTAGAATCTATGATTATTGCCTCATTTTCTAAAAGATGTCATTAAGTAAGGATCTTGAGAAGAAGAGTTTATCATGTATTATCTGAGTGAACCCTAAATGCCATCATGAGTGTCCTTGTAAAATAGAGGTAGGAGATTTGATAACAGACACACAGAAGAGAAGTGATATGAAGCCAGAGTCAAAGATTGAAGTGATGAAGCCACAAGTAGAGGAATGTCAAAGTCATCAACCCCAGGAGATAGAAAAGGCAAAGAACGAATTCTCCCAGAACCTCTGGAGTGAGTGCAACCTGCCACACATCAATTTCAGAATTCTGGTCTCTAGAACTGTGAAGGAATAAATGTTCATTGTTTTTAAGTAAGTCACCAAGTCTTTAATGATGATTGTTATGATAGCCCTAGGAAACTAATACAAAAAAGAAAAGTTAACTGAAGAGTCAATGTAGGATTAAAAAAATCATCTGACAATGAATAGAACAAATAAATTATTCTGTTCATCTTATGGAATGTTTTCTAAATCATGACTATGTACTGCCCCAGGTGAAAAGATGTAAGATGAATAAAACTTAATTTCGGCCTTTAGGAGATCACAATGGTGAGGGTTGACAGAATATTTACATAGATAGCAGTAATGTGAGGCAGACATGATGAATCCCTTAATAGTAGGAAAAATGAGGTTTTTTTAGGGATATGAAGCAATTTCTGCCCATAGGAAATCTAAGAAGCCTTACTAACCTTATTGGAAGATGCTAGGATTTGAATTAGATTATAGAGTGGACCCTGGAAAGGAGGAACCCTAAGGCAATTGAAATCTTCAATGAAGACAAAGAAAGGAGCTTGTAGAGAAGAGGTATGACTTTCTAGCTAGAAGAAAAGACTGTGGAAGTTCTGAACACCCACTGAGAGAGTCATTGAAGTTCTGGAGCAGGAACACAGTATGGTCATAAATTCTCAGTGACAACTCAGGTGGCAATTTATAGGATAGATTAGACAGAGTGTTCAAAGAGATAGTTGGCAGAACTGTTGTGAAGCAAGGAGATCAGTTAAGAGACTATTACAACTGTCTAGCAAAGCAAAGGGGCAAAATGCATGAACAAGGCAGTGGCAGTAGGAATAAAAAATTTCTTCAAGGGTTATAACAGAGGTAGACATCATGGAATAAGGATTCTAAGTAGACATGGAGCAAAAGAAAGGGAAGAGTGAAACAAGTTTTCAAACCTGAGTACCTGGGTGTTTTGTTACCTGTTACTACATAACAAACCACCCCAAACCATCATGGTTTAAAACAGTAACTGGCTACTTATATTCACTATTCTCGACTCCAGTGTTGCCTAACAAACTGCCTCAAACTCAGTGCCGCAAAACAATAGGCTTTTCTGTTTCTTTGTTTTGGGGTTTTTTTTTTTATAGATTCTGTGGGTCACGAAATCAGAGCCCAGTGACTGTCTCTGTCCCATCATGTCTGGGTCCTTAGCTGGATTGTGCGGGAATGACTTGAAAGGCTAGGCCTGGAGTCATCTGGAAGCATATTTATTCACATACCTGTCACCAGGGCTGGGATGACTCAAAAGTTGCACTCAGCTGGGATGGATGACCACAGCACCTACATGTGGTCTCTCCAGGTGGTTTGAGCTCTTTTCAGCATGATGGCTGGTTTCTGAGAAAAAGAATCCCAAAAGAGAGCATTCGGGGAATGAGTGTATCTAGAGACCAAGGCAGAAGCTACATGGGATTTTATAACTTAGCACAGAAGTTGCACAGCATCACTTCTCCTGTACTCTGTGGGTGGATGCAGTTGATATCTTGACCAACAGTGCTGCTTATCGAAAGAGGACTGGATTTTTTAAAACGTGGTGGTCGGGCAAGGTGGCTCAGGCTTGTAATCCCAGCACTTTGGGAGGCCAAGGCAAGAGAATTGCCTTAGCCTGCGAGTTCAAAACCGTCCTGGGCAATATGGCGAGACCTCGTCTCTACAATAAATCAAAAATTAGCTGGGGGTGGTAGCAATGTCTGTAGTTCCGGCCTCTTGGAAGACTGAGGTGGAAGGATCGCTGGAGCCCAGCAGGTCAACACTGGGATGGCCGTGGGCATGCCACTGCACTCCAGTCTGGGTGACGGAGTGAGACTCCAGCTAAAATAAAAATAAAAATTTAAATTTAAAAAAACATGGTACATATACATGATGGACTATTATGCAGCCATAAAGAAGGACAAAATTCTTGAGGGAGGGAGGTGGATGGAGCCTGGCCCTTGAGGAAGGGAGGTGGATAGAACCTCAGCCCTTGCAGAGGGGGATGGATGGGAGCCCTGAGATGGTGAGGTGAAAGGAGACTGAGCCCTTGGGGGAGGGAGGTGGGTGAAGCCTGAGCCCATGTGGGGAGGGAGGCGGATGGGGGCCTTGGGGTGGGGAGGTCTAAGGAACCTGAGGCCTTGGGGAGGGAGGTGAATGGAAACTGACCCTTGTGGGAGAGAGGTAGATGGAGCCTGACCCTCGAGGGAGGGAGTTGGGAAAAAAATGGAAAAAAAAGGACAAAATTATGAACTTCGCAGCAACTTGGGTGGACTTAGAGCCTATCATACTGAGTGATCTATCACAGAAACACAGATATGAGTACCACATTTTCTCACTCGTAAGTGGACCTTGAACAATTATCCTAATACTATAAGAAAGGGATTGGCAGGAGTGAGAAACTGCCACGGGAGGACAGGCACACCTCATCAACAAGGGCACCTGCATAGTGAACATTTGTATATGTAACACTGAATTGTACTCCACATCTTCAAAATTAAAAATTAAAAAAAAAAATTCATGGGGAAGGAACATAGGCCGCACCACTCAATAGGAGGAATGCATGTGTAGAACAGCTGAAATAGAAAATATTGCAGCTATCTTTGGAAGAAAAAAATGGACACATTCTTGATTCTGTGGGTCAGTAATTCAAACAGGGCACATATCGTAGGAATGGCTTGTCTTCACTGTATAATATCTGGATCTTCCACTGGGATGAGTTGAATGACAGGTTGACTTGATGGCTGGGGACTGGGATCTTGTTAGGTCACACTCCCAGGGGGGCCTCCAGAATGTTAGGTTAGACCCTCCTGCGGGGTGTGGATGTGTCTGGTGTGTGATCTGGTGCCACAAGAAAGATGCAAATATTTACACAGAAGTTAGATTAGAAAATACAGTTTAGTTATAAAGTAAATTAAGGAAAGAAAAAGAGGAGATTCACCTCCCCAAGGTAGGGGAGAGGGCCAAAGCCAGGAAACTATAGCTCCAAAAGCACATGACCACATCAGAGTTTAGTAAGGTAATGGCAGCTGACTGCTCATGGTTGAGTCCTTTTAATTCTTCCCTTTGATGAGTGAAGGTCATTAAGGTGATTAGGTGGTGATCTGCTCCACATCATCACAAAGGGGCAGGTAAGTTCAGGTACTGACTTCAGGTGGTGGACAGCAGGCAGATGGGTTGGTTAGTCACATGATTGCTGCCATGGTGGCGGGGGTCTGCGTCAGGTAGGTCATGAAGGGCTGATTAGGTTAACTTGGGTCTTATGGGTAAAGGCAAATATTGGAACAGAAAAACTAATTAGTAACAAGCTGAAGAGGGAGTTATAAAACAACTATCAATAGCTACCTCTGAGAAACCGGTTCTGTCCTTGGGTAGTGATTAGAGGGTAAGTTAAGTGAACTGCTAGAAAAACACGAGATTTAGGCAATGTTAAAACGTCAAGGCTCATGGAGTATGTTAAATCCATATTATGTCCTTTCAACCCTCATGTCAGGCACCTAGGCTGGTGTGACTAACTGCTGGAGCTCATGGGTCTCTCTCTCACTGGGTCTCTCTCTCTCTATCTCTCTTTCTCTTTCTCTCTCAGTCTCTCTTTCTCTTTCTCTCAGCTGCAAGACTATCCATGTAGCTTCTTGATGACTGCTTCGGGGGGTTAGACTTCTTACATAGTGACTCAAGGCCCAAGAGAATATGTCCCGATACAGTAAGGAGGAAGTTAATGACTTTTTATGACCAAGCTTCAGAAGTCACATAACATGACTTTAAATATACTCTATGCATTGATCAAAGAAGGTATAAGTCAGTCCAGATTCAAGGTGTAGAAATAGAAACCCCATTCCTCAATAAGAGCAGTGTCCAAGAATTTGAGGTTATGTTTTAAAATGTCTATATTGGAAAGATGGTAACATTACTAACCAAGGTCAAGGATAAATAAGCTTAAAGGTTTAAGTATTGAAATTTGTTTTATAAATATCAAATTTGTGATACCTAGTAGAATATTGGCAATATCAATTTGAAGTACAAGAAACAGTCACTCAGATAAATAAACTGATGAATACATGAGATAATTAAAACAATATATTTAATGAGATGTGGCCTAAAACCCAGACACATGTGTAGTGGATTTTGTTGGTTATTCACTCAACATTAATTCTTCACTCCTTTCTTTCCTATAGAATCCCAAATCTGTTCATGGGTCACTGTTTCAGATCCAATGCCAGAGCCTGGTTTGCCTACAACAGTCATGGGATCCCCATTCTCATTGGCATTAACTGGGTATATGATGTCATTTCCATCAGGAAACAGGAGGTAAAGTCTATAAGGGCTTCTAAAAAGAATTTTCTTTAGGGAGACAGCAAGAGAATGTTCTTGTTTTGTTTTGCTTTGCTTTCCTTTGCATATTATCCTATCTGAGGATCTGAGACTGCACAGAGAAAAATAATGCCAGAGAAGATCCTGGATTCTTCAATAACTCTGGACTGCTTGTTTTGCTAAATTAAAAATATCTTGTTATTTAAGTCAGATTGAATTGAGGGTTTCTAATATTTGGGCCCAAATTATCTTATTTAAATACAGTCCCTGCTCATATCCCAAAATTCTCAGGACATACCCAAACTTGGTCTCTGGAATTGAAAAGTTAGAGTACTCTCACCCCTTCTTGATAAAAACCCTTGAACATCTAGGCATACGGGGAACATACCTCAAAATAGTAAAAGCCATCTACGAGAAACCCACAGCCAGCATACTCCTAAATGGACAAAAATTGGAACCAATTCCCCTGAAAACTGGAACTAGACAAGGATGCCCACTCTCACCCCTCCTGTTCAGCA
>NW_007253487.1:64666-99523 GCF_000164805.1 Carlito syrichta
AACCCCATTATAAAATGGGCAAAAGATATGAACAGACAATTCTCAAAAGAAGACATCCGAGCAGCCAACAAACACATGAAGAAATGCTCAACCTCACTAATCATCAGGGAGATGCAAATCAAAACCATACTGAGATACCACCTAACTCCAGTCAGAATGGCAATTATCAACAACTCAAAAAATAACAGCTGCTGGAGAGGGTGTGGTGAAAAGAGAACACTTCTACACTGTTGGTGGGAGTGTAAACTAGTGCAACCTCTGTGGAAAGCAGTGTGGCGATTCCTAAAAGCTCTAAAAATCGGCCTTCCATATGACCCCGCAGTCCCCCTACTGGGAATATACCCTGAAGACCTCAAATCACTCTATAAAAAAGATACTTGCACACGTATGTTTATCACAGCATTGTTCACAATAGCAAGAACCTGGAAACAACCATGCTCAAAAGAGGACTGGATTTAAAAAATGTGGTACATATACACGATGGAATACTACGCAGCCATAAAAAAGAACAAAATCATGAATTTTGCAGCAACCTGGTTGGAACTAGAGTCTATAATACTGAGTGACCTCTCACAGAAACAAAGATCCGAGTATCACATGTTCTCACTCATATAATGGACCTTGAACATCCAATGTAATACTATAAGAAAATGACTGACGGTACTGGGAAACTATGGGGGGGAGGGGGATGGGATTAACAGTCCAAAATATCTGTCTGGGGATGGGGAAATACCTCTTATCAACAGGGTGCCTAAATGAAATGTAATTGTACACCTAACCCTTAACTGTACCCCACAAAATCCTAATAAAAAATACTGATTAAAAAAAAAAAGAAAAGTTAGAGTACTCTAACTAAAAAGACTTTTTAAAAACATTTAATGTCATTTAATTAGCATTATGTAATTACAGATTTTGATGGCTAATTTTATGTATCAACTTGACAGGGCCATGAGATATCTAGATATAAGATTAAACATTATTTCAGGGTGTGTCTCTGAAGGTGTTTCTGGAAGAGATTAGCATTTAAATTGGTATACTGAGTAAAGCAGATAGTTCTCCCCAATGTGGGCGGGCATCTGTATTCCATGAAAGGACTGCGCGTACTAAGTGGTCCCCAAATGCGGAAGGAGACAAGAAACCAAAGAAGGAGGTAGACAAATTTGTTGGGTTTGGGCGATTTATTAGGGGAAATTACAGGCAGAAGCATGGTCTTTAGCAGCCACAAGACAGGTGGAATGCTGCACTGTTATTCCCTAGATAGGGTTAATATACCATAGGGAAAATGTATGCGTGCTCCAGTAATACAGTTAAAGGCAACTCTCCAGAATAGGCAAAAATGCTATATGTGTCACAGTCAATAATTTGTGCAATAGCATCGAGGTTACTTTGTTCTTATACACCAGGGACAGAAAATAAAGTAGAAACAAAGAAGCATTCACAAGACTGAGGCTAATCAGAAGTCGACATGGAGGGTTAGCTTCAAAGATGGCGTCACTTTTGTCTCCAAGCTCTGCCACCCCACCGAGCACTCAAAAAGAACAAAATAGGAGGAAGATTGATTTCCTGCTCCCTCTGTTTGACTGCGTAGGCTAGGACATTGACCCTCTCCTGCCCTTGGCGCTCCTGCTCTTTGGGCCTTGAGATTGGCCAGGAATCTATACCATCTGCCCTCTGGCTCTCAGGCCTTTGAACTACACCATTGGCTTTCCTGGTGCTTTAGCTTGTAGATGGCTAATTGTGTGACTTTTCAGCCTCTATAATCATGTCAATTAATAAACATTTTTCTAGGACACACACACACACACACACACACACACACACACACACACACACACTCTCTCTATTGGTTTTGTTTCTCTGAAGAGACAGATTATTAGTGTCCTGCATTTGCATTCTATGATACTTGACCCACACTCAACACAAATTATGTCATTTGATCCTTAACAACATCTTTTGGAAACGGGAATCATGGGTATCATTTCTTTCATTTTCAAATGAGGAAAATAAATATACTGCCTTAAATCCTTTTGTGAAATTAGACATGATTTAAATAATAAATCTTAATCTACTTTTCATGTTCCACTTTACTTTGCAGATAGTACCTGTTCATTAAAGATTTGAACATCTTAAATTTATAGCACTCACTAAGATAATTCTGAAGGCCAAAAAACTGATTATGTTCAAACACTAGTCAGTATAAAATACTTTGGCAAGGTTTTGACCACAGATAGACAAAGAATCGTAAGGTTTGTTTATATTAAATGCTCAGTCAACTTGAAAAATGATGGTGGACTTTCTTGGTGCTTAGTAACCCTCATGCTTTATGTGAAGAGGTCAAAGAAAGAGGGGTAAGTTCAAAACATTATTCTTTGAATCTAGCATAGTACCAGGAGCACAAGTGAGCCTGATCTTATTATTTCACTAATAATAAATTTAAGCACTGAGCTATTCCACATGAAATAGCACATTTATATGTTTGCTACCCATTTCAAATCATCTATTTATGATGGCTTTTTCCTTTACTGTTAAAGATATGAATTGCAAAGGTAAACAGGGATTTTAACAGCTAGATCTTCCTTTACTATTTTTCTTAGTCAAACTTCATCAATTTTGACAAGCAAACTTTTGTAAAAGCATATTATTTTAACACATCTGCTAAATTAGCTTGTTGCTATGTATTAACTTAAAATACTACTTTAACTGTTACACCAACAGTCAAAACCAGATGGGATTGCTGCAAGATGGTGCAAAGAGAAGCTCTTGGGACATAAACTGATTTTGTTGTCTTAATGAGACCTATGTGGGAATAATTCTTTTTTCAAGTTCTTGCCACAAAGGAGAATATTTTTTCTGTTTACAGAAAATGTGGAGATTCTAAAACCAAAACAATATTCTCCAGTGGAAAAGTGTTACACAAATCTAAAAAAATTATTATTCAAAATATATGTTCATACTACTGGAAATCTATGTAGATCCTAAGAGGAAATTTGCTCTCCTTAAGCAATTCTTTTGCACTCTTTTTATGTAAAAAGGAGTAAGAAGTTTGAGAAGGTGGATAAGATTGCAAATGAGAGAAACACTGAAAAGGGTAGGAATATAAAAATAACAAATTTTCTCTCAATGCTTTAGTTACTCTTGTTTGGTTTTATTTTCCCCCGTCTTCATAGTTTCAATAGTTTAACTTCAAGGTTAAGCAGACTTTGAGACAAAGGCTTTTGACTCTATTAATCATTTATTTATTCATCAAATATTTTTAAGCACCTACTATGTATTGGACATGTCATAGGTATTAGTTGTAATAATGAGCAAAAATGGGCACTGCTTCTAATGTCATTGAGCTTGCAGTCAAGAAAATAAAAACTCTTTGTTGTATGACACCAAATGTCACGGGTCTACTGTGGTTTGTTTTTTCTATGTGAACTCTACTACCTACCATCTATCTGTATTGTTTTTTCTTTGTTTGTTTGTTTTTGAGTTGGAGTCTCACTGTAGCCCAGACTGGAGTGCAGTGGCCACTCCCGGCCACCGCAGCCTCGACCCGCTGGGCTCCGGCCATCCTTCCGCCTCAGCCTTCCCAGGAGCCGGAATTACAGGCATGCGCTACCACACCTGGCTGATTTTTTGATTTATTGTAGAGATGAGGTCTCGTTGCCCAGGCGGGTCTCGAACCCGCAGGCTCAGGCAATCCACTCACCTCAGCCTTCCAAAGGCGCGGGATGACAGGCTGAGCCACCAAGCCGGTTTATCTGTATTGTTTTTATTGATGACTATCCATTTTGTTTTTCCCATTGCCTTTCATTTCCTATTTTTCTTTCTTTCTTTCTCTTTCTTTCTTTCTTTCTTTCTTTCTTTCTTTCTTCTTTTCTTTTCTTTTCTTTTTTTTTTGATTTGGAGTCTCTCTCTGTCACTCAGGCTAGAGTGCAGTGGCATGCTTATGGCCACCGTAACCTTTACCTTCTGCACTCATGCCATCCTTTCACCTCAGCCTTCCAAGCAGCTGGAACCACAAGCACATGCCAACACGCCTGGCTAATTTTTAAGTTTATTTGTAGAGATGAGTTCTTGCCAAGTTGCCCAGAGTGGTCCAAACCCTGGGCTCAGGCAATTCTCTCGCCTCTGCCTCTCAAAGTGCTGGGATTACAGGTGAGAGCCACTATGCCCGGCCATTTCCTATTTTCTGCGAATAGTCAAAGCTCCTAAATACATTCTTAGTATTCGTCTTATCAGGATATTCATTTTCTACTTAAGTGGCATTCTGAGACTTATTCCTCACTTGATCTTCCAGCCAGTAGACCTCAGGGTAAAGATTACTCCCAAATAAGGCAGCTGAAAAACACCAGGGGGTACAACTTAGGATTCTATGTCGTGCTGTCTTACAACTTTATCTTGCCCTTCATTTTATTTTAAATGTTTGAGCATAAAAGACCAGCTATGAGTACCATCTGCTTAAATCCCTCTACCTTGTCCTGATCATTAATGAAGACAATTAAAAATAGTTCTCATGAGAAAATAAGTCATTGTTAAGAGGAAATCAGCATACCACTATATTCCCACATTTTCTACTTCCTATGAATAAAGTATTTTAGATATAATAAATGTAATCGTTTCACTTTAAAATGGATATTTAATGTATACTAGACATGAAAGGTACTATGTTGTAGCTCATAATGGATTCTGCCCTTAAGGAAAATGACTTTTAATGTGGAAGTTAAAATATGTATAAAATAACAAGATGGAAGTTGATTTGTGCATGGAGAGACATAATTTTATATATTCATTTATGTGGCACTTATTGTGTGCCGGGGACTCTGCTAGACACTTAGTATGTGGAGAGAGGGTGAGTCAGACAAGGTCCCTCAGAGGTCAGGAATTGCTGAAGTTCATGGGAAAGCAGTTACATAAAACTTACAGACGGTATTTGGCAACGCAACATTAAATTTCATTTCTTTTGTTACTTTAAAAGGATCTCATTTAGTATTTTTGTTAAAGCATGAAACATTTTAGGTGAGACATCATACAAGATGTTCTGTGTGTTGTGTTCAGGCCTTGTAGGCTTTATTGAATGCTAACTCTATCGCATTCATAACTCATTTCTAAAGGCAAATTGTCGCTGGGGCATGGGAGGCAGACATTACAGATTAGGGAAAAAAACTATTTCAATTTATTGTTTAAGAAGGTTTACTTTAGTGTTGATAGGAAACATTAATGGCAATATGATAGCACAAGCCCCCAATATTTTCTCAATTTTAACAACTAGAGGTGCTTAGCAAGTACCTGAACCCTAGCACATTCCATATCAAAAAGTCAGTTTTTCTGTTCCCTTGCTAACTAGATGAGAGATGACAACCCTGAAAATCTAACTAGCACTTCACACAAAACTGATGTTTTGTTAATGGAGGAGCTAATTACTATTCCACTTTCTTGGCTTAAGTGTCTTGAATTCTTCTACTTGCTTATGCCTGGGGCACAAAGAATAACAAAACCAAACACAGACTTTCTATGAGTTACATTAATGAAATAACCCAGCCATGTTTTAGTGGAATTGTTTGTCATCAAATATACATGAAGGACCTGGTGCCCTACCTGACTAGACATGACAATTTAACTTGGTGTTTTCCATTGTGGCAACACGATCATAAACATATTAACAAGTCCCATAGTGTGATCAACAACAGATGTAGAATTAAAAGCGTTGACAAGTTTCATCAGGTATTTGGGCCTTATGTATTTTCCACCACATCTAAATCCCATTGCTCCAGAAAGACTGTTTCTCTGCAACTGTTCTCTGAAAAGCTGTTTGATGTGAAAACGTTCCCTTTTGTTTCATGCTTCGACTGGATAAACAGACATAGATTCCCTTGAACTGGCTTTGGGGGGGGAGAATCTGCTTTACAGTGCCAACTACTTATCATAAAATAAATCCTAAACAATTCTTCAAAATTTGAAATGGGCATAGTCAGCACATTTTCATCATGCATACAGAAAGAAATACTTTTTTTAAAAAATTTTGAGTTGGAGTCTCACTCTGTTGCTCAGGCTCACAGCTCACCACAACCTTGGCCTCTTGGGCTCAGTCTCCTGAGTCACTGGGATTACAGGTACATGCCACTATACCTGGCTCATTTAAAAAAAATTTTGTAGTGACAAGGTGTTGCTATGTAGCCCAGGCTGGTATTGAACTCCTAGAGTCAAGCAGTCCTCTCCCTCAGCCTCTGAAAGTGTTGGGATTACAGGCATGAGCCACTATGCCTGGCCCTTAAAGAAACACTTTTAAAACAAGTTTATTGGCCGGGTATGCTAGCTCATGCCTGTAAGCCCAGCACTTAGGGAGGTGGAGACAAGAGGACTGCCTGAGCCCGGGGGTTTGAGACCAGCCTGGGCAATTTGGCGAGACCTTGTCTCCACCATAAATCAAAAAATTAGCCATGCATGGTGGCACACACCTGTATCTCCAGCTACTTGGAAAGTTGAGGCAGAAAAGATTGCCTGAGCCCAGCAGGCTGAAGCTGTGATGGCCGTGAGTGTGCCACTACACTCCAACTTGGGCGACAGAGACTCCAACTCAAAAAACAAAAACAATATTAAAATAAAATAGGTGTCCCTCTGGGTATCTTCCCAGAAGGGGAATTGCTGAGTCATATGGGAGGTCGATTTTTAGATCTTTTGTTTAGTATCTCTTAAAACAAGAATTAAGCTTTCATAAAGTTTAAAGGGTACCTGGGAAAATTGGATAGCTCCATGCAGAAAAATGAAACTTGATTCCTATCTCTCCCCATATACAAAAATTAACTTAAAGACTTAAATGTCAGATATGAAACCACAAAAATCCTAGAAGTAAACCTGGAAAAAACTTTTATGGACATTGGCTGAGGCAAAGAATGTATAGCTAAAACCCTCAAAGTAAATGTAACTAAAAAATAAATAAGTTGGACTTAAGTAAACTAAAATCTTCTGCAAAGCATAAGAAATAATCAACAGAGTAAATAAGCAACCTATAGAATGGGAGAAGATAGTCTCAAACTATACATCTGACAAAGGACTTATATCCAGAATCTACAAAGAACTCAAACAAATCAGCAAGAAAAAAGCAAATAACCTCATTAAAAAGTGGGCAAATAACACGAACAGATATCTCTCAGAAGAAGATATACAAATGGCCAACAAACATTTGAAAAAATGCTCGACATCATTAACTATCAGGGAAATGCAAATTAAAACTACAATGAATTACCACCTTACACCAGTCAGAATGGCCATTATTAAAATATCAAAAAACAATAGATGCTGGCATGGAGGCAAAGAAAAGGGAATACTTATACACTGCTGGTGGGAGTGTAAATTAGTACAACCTCTATGAAAAGCAGTATGGAGAGTACTCAAAGAACTAAAAGTAGATTTACCATTTGATCCAGCAATTTCACTACTAGGTATCTACCCTAAGGAACAGAGATCATTATATAACAAAGACATCTGCACTCATATGTTCATCACCGTACAATCTACAATTGCAAAGATGTGGAATCAACCAAATGCCCATCAACCAATCAGTGAATAATGAAAATGTGATATATACATACCATGGAATTCTATACAGTCATAAAAAAGAATGAAATCATGTTCTCTGCAGCAACATGGAGAAAGCTAGAAATCTTCAACCTAAGTGAACCGACTCAGAAACAGAAAACCAAACACTGCATGTTCTCACCCATATGTGGGAGCTAAATGGTCTCAAAGATGGGAATAATAGACACACTGGGGACACCAATAAGGGGGAAGGGAGTCTAGTGGTTAGGGTTCAGAAACGACCTATGGGGCACAATGCCCACTATCTGGGGAATGAGCCACCTGAGATCCAGTCTCCACCACTGCACCATATGTCTATGAAACAAACATGCACGCGTGCCCTCTGAATCTAACATTTAAAAAAAATTTTTTTTTTAATTTAAAGAGTATGTATTTAGAAAACATCTGATGTTTTTTGTCTTCCAGCATCTTTCTCTTTGGAGAATTTTTTACTATCCTCTAGTGACCTCGGTGTACCCAAGTATCTCAGCCTTAAAATGTATTTTTAAGGTTTTTTTTTTCCCCCTCTCTGTCTTCATGCTTATCTGACTGTATGCTTGCTTAGAAATTCCAGGGACTATCATCAATAACTCAAAAAACAAGAGGTGCTGGAGAGAATGCGGGGAAAAGGGAAAGCTTCTACACTGTTGGTGAGAGTATAAACCAATACAATCTCTGTGGAAAATAGTGCGATGATTCCTAAAAGATCTAAAAATCGACCTCCCATATGACTCAGCAATTCCCCTTCTGGGAAGATACCCAGAGGGATGCAAATCATTCTATAAAAAAGATGCCTGCACACACAGGAATCTTTTTGTAGCATTATTCACAATAGTGAAAACAAGGAACCAACCAAGTTACCCATCAAAAATGGACTGGATAGAAAAAATGTGGTATATATACACAACGGAATGGAATATTACACAGCCATAAAGAAGAACAGAATTATGGACTTCACAGCAACTTGGATGAATTTAGAGTCTATAATATTTAATGATCTAATACAGAAACAAAAAACTGAGTACCATATGTTCTCACATATAAGTGGACCCCGAACATTTATCATAATACTATAGGAAAGGGTTTGGCAGTAACAGGATGCTGTCAGGGGTGGGAAGGAGGGGCACATAACATCAATAAGGGTACCTGACCTCAAACCAGGCGATGAAGGGACCAAAGGAAGGCCAAATTTTACCTGTACAATGACCACTTATCTGCCTAATCCTAGATTGTACCCTACATCTTTAAAAAAGAAAGAGAGAGATTCTGGGACTAATTTAAAAGATCCTAGCTGCAGGACGCTTCTACTTGGAGGGGTTGGGGAGAAGACACAAGATCGTTGATCCATAACTTGACTGCAACTAAGATAATACCAGCCAGACCTCCAGGAGGACCACAACCTAAGATAAGATATGGGAACAAGACACATTCTGTGCCACTTCTGCATGTTTCCCTGTATGTACCTTTTCCTTTTTGAACACTTGCACTCAAGCTAAAAATCTGAAATGGTCTGTTTGAGGCAAGAGCCTGCCCATTTCACTACCTGTCAGCTTTTGGAATAAAGTCACTTTCCGTTCACCATCTGTCTTGTCTCATGTTTGGCTTTGAGTGTCATGTGGCTTAGCTTGTAGGTGATTACATCAGGACCCTAGATACAGGAGAGCACACACCCAGCCTGGCTAATTGGAGTCCTTCACTCTTTAGGCACAGTAATGTCTTTCACAGATGAGCTATAGATCCAAGGCAGGGGTGTCAGAATTTTCTTCTGGGCTTTTGCTATTGCTCTTGGGAAATATATGCTTTCTAGATTCACTAACTGTAAGAACAATCTAAGCCTAGAGCTCCTAATGATGCAATTGCCACCACCTGGGAAGAGCATCCTGATAACAAAGCTAACAGAAATAAGCAGAGCTGAGTGATGACAAAAGAGAAAGAAAGCTCATAAGCAAGGGTGGGATTAGCAAAACTAAGAGGGAAAGAAAAATCTTGGTGACTACATTTGAAGCTCATAGTTCTAGCCAGTCTGAATGCATATAAACCCCTGAACTTTTCAGTTATGTTAGTCAACAACTCCCTTTTTTGTGCTTTATCTAATTTAGAGGGCTAGTACTAGGGTTGGCAAAATTTTTTTCTGTAAAGGACCAGATAGTAAATGAGCTTTATTCTGGCTTTGCATGCTGTATGGTCACTTTTGCAACTACTCAACTCTATCATTGTGGTGTGAAAATACCCACTGGCAAGGACTAACCAAATGAGTAACATATTACTCACACTGAACTTTGAATTTCATATAATTTTCATGTGTCACAAAGTATTATTTTTCTTTCAATTTCCCCCCATTATTTAAAAATGTAAAAACCATGTTTAGCTCCAGGGATATAATAACAAAGCCATGGGCAGGATTTGGCCCAAAGATTGTAATTTGCCCACCTCTGGTCTATTAGTCATTTTTTGGTGTCCCTCAAGTATCCATTCTACCCCCACTCTTCTGTCAATATACACAGATTTTTTTAAAATTTTTGAGTTGGAGTCTCACTCTGTCATCCAGACTAGAGTGCAGTTGTTTATCATGGCTCACCAAGTCTTGACCTCCTGGGTTCAGGAAATCCTTCCACCTCAGCCTCCAAAGTAGCTGGGATTCAGGCATGCACCACCACTCCCAGCTAATTTTCTTAAATTTTTTTTTTGTATAGATGAGGTCTTTCTATGTTACCAGTCTGGTCTTGAACTCCTGAGCTCAAGTAATCCCTCCACCTTGACCTCCCAAAGTGCTAGCATCACCGGCGTGAGCCACTGCATCGAGCACACAGATTTTCCTTTAGAGACTCATTCTTTTCCAGATTCTGTGCTGTTCATTTTGAATAGGATTGATTCTACTTTTAACTCTGGAAATGAGCTCCGTTGGCTTAAGTCAATAACAGAATTCCACCTTGCTGGTCACAGAGTAGATTCAGGAATCGATCCATGACTAAATTTAATTCAACAATATCTGAAGAATATTTGCTGGGCTTCTGAGAAAGAAGCTTCCTCTCTTCTTTCTACCCTCTCCATACTCCAAACCATCTGAACATTTACTCTGATAAAGTAAGGAATGAGGGTTAAAACTTATAACTGCTGAAGACATGAAAAAGACTCCAGCTTCCAGGAGGCCACCTTTTGAAGCCTGGGAATGGAGCCAATGCAATGACCTGAGGTGGTCATTACGTTAGATTGAACCTCACCAACGGCTAACCATAATCTGTTCAGTTATATGAGTCAATAAGTCTTCCTTTACTTAGATTATTTAGGACAAATTTTCAGATAGTTTTTTATGTTTTACAATGAAAATACTTCTGACAAAGTTTTAAAAATCAAAAAGGGCAACTAGATAGCAGCATTATGGCCAGTTCAGAGTCAAATTTAGTATCAAGTCCTCAGCTTTACAGAGTCAGATCTTACCTGCTTATAAAGAGTTATCCAGACTCTGGGGGAACAAATACATACTAAACTCACAAAAAGGCCGCATACTTATTTATAAATACAAGTTCCTGCCCCACTGCACATTTAGAGAAAGGTCCAAGCTCCTCACCACTGCTACAGCGTTTTCCATGGCCTTTTCCCCTCAACCAGAATGACATTCTTGCACTTTCTCAAACATGATAAATGAGAAGGATTGTACAAATGATTTTTCCTCCTTCCTAAAATCCTTTTTTATTGAGATTTCAATACGGCTCACTTTCATTTTATTTAATTCACTGATGGCACATCACTCTGGAAATTTCTCTAACCACCCTGTCTAAAATAGCATACCCCCTCCTCCCCTACATACATGACTCCTTCCTTTTCTATTTCTTAATTCTGCTTTCGTTTATTCATATAAATTTCATCTAGCTGAAATTCTATTATCATTTTTTTTGAAAGCAGGATTTATTGAGAGGATGGGAAAGCTCCCACAGCGGGAGGGTACTCGGTGCCCAGGCGGGTCTCGAACCCGCGGGCTCAGGCAATCCACTCACCTCAGCCTCCCAAAGGCGCGGGACTACAGGCTGAGCCACCGAGCTCGGCTGCCATCATTGTTTTTAATCACCTATTTTGCCACTGGAATACAAGTTTCATGAGGACAAGAACCTTATCAACCATGGAAGGAAAGAGAAAGAAAATCAGTCCATATAATCTTATACCTATAAAAACAAACTACAGAAGAAAACAACTGATTTTTTAAAAATATATGGAAATTATAGATCATATTGTAGTTTTCTCACCCCAAGACGACAGGTGGACAATTTTTAAACAGACCATTATCATAAGTATATAAATGTATACCATCTCTAGGGTACATTACTTGCCAAATATCATAATTTAACTAACTTAAAAGTATACAAGAATTCATAGCTTACAAAGAATTTTTCACTTAGATTTGCATTTAACTCTTACAAGAACTTCCTTAAGGAAATGTTATTCCTTGTGTATTGAGATGAAATTGAAGCTCAAAATTTTAGTAAAGAATAGCTCAAGCTTACCAGACGGTAAATGGCAAAAACAGAACTTGAACTGAGTTCTCTGATTTTTGAACTCTAAATCCTCTAACATGCTACTTCCTAGCAATGACAGATTCCGCCTAACATGTGCTGGTTTACTTGCTTCAGTTTTCAGGAGTAACTTAAACTTGTTCTCATCTTCTGGGACTTTTCACACAGAAATTCTAACACAGCAGGCCTCAGGAGGGCCTGAACATGTACATGAAGTTCCTCAGCTTCATCTGAGATCTGTCAAGGTCTTCTCAAACTTTATGGTGCATATGAATCACCCTTGGAGTTTTGTTAAAATGCAGATTCTGATTCAGTAGTTGAGGGCGGCCTGAGTGGCTGAATTTCTAACATGCTCCCAAGCGATGCTGAGGCTGCTCAACCTCAAAATGACACTTGGAGTAGTAAGTCTAGAGAACACTTACATGGATTTTTAAACCACAATATAAGTAATTAGTATTGCAATCAAGATGAAAGATTTATTTTTAATAAAACTGATGTCTTTCGTGACTTCCTTCCTCCCTTCCAACTTAGTTTCCTTTGGTCTCAGTTGATTTTGGCAAAGGTACTGGAATGACTCAAACTCCTCATTTGTCACTCTACCTCAACCACTTCTCTCCCTCAGTATCATTACTTGTTCTAACCACTTAAAAACCTGCCTTGTTGTTTAGAATGCTGGCTCCTAAATATCACCGGCATATCTTGTTGATAAGACAGAGCTGAGGGTCTCAAACAGGGAGAGGAAGTTCAGATTTTATTGAGAATCTGAAGTCTGGTCTAAGGTAATTCTGTCAATATGGGTAGGGACTTGATTAAGATTTGATAAGAATCGTACTGTAATAGTTTAGGATTGGTGGTAGGATTAGAATACTTAGCAAGACAAGGACTTTGAAGACATGGCATCAAAGAACCATAGGTTATAGACTGTCCTTGGTTGATGCTTTCTGTTGATGAGTTGATGCTTCTTTGGGGAACTTTCTGGAATGAACAATACAGTTATTTCCAGTTTTCATTCTCCTAGGCAAGAGTTTCATGAAACAGTAAATGTATACTAATGAAGTTAATGGAACAGTAAAGCTGCATTAAAGTAGACAGCAGCTGTATAAGGATAGGTGGTTCTAATTATAGAATCCCAGTGTCTTCTGCCTGACCTAAAGGATAGTCAATCAATCTTTTGGTGTATGATTAATCCAGATGTTCTCTGCTTATCAAGTTTCCAATTGCATCAATTTCCTAGAGTTAGATAACAAAACACCACAAACTGAGTGGCTTAAACAACTTATTATCTCACAGTCCTGGAAGCTAAAAGTCCAAGATCAACATTGGTAATTGGAGTTAAGACTCTAACATATCTTTTCTGGGGTGACACAACTAAACCCATAACACCAATGATTGTTTCAACCTTCATAAGTGTCAAACTTTTTTGTTCTTTTTGCAAAATAATTATTTGTTGGATCATTTTATTGGATAGCAACTATACAACAGAACTTAAGACTCTGGGAATTACATATCTAATTGCCATGACAGGGACAAATACTGAAAGAATGATTATTACCAAAGGTTGTCGTCCACTTCTTAGCCAGGAGCTGTGAGTTTCAAGATTAAATCAAGAAAGAAGATTCCATCCCCAATCTGAATAGTCTACCAGGTATGGGGTTATTAACCAAATTACTTTATTTTCTGATTTAGTTGTTGCTTTACAACTCTTTTTAGTAATATTAATCTGCAGGATAGAAGTACAACATTCTTCTCTTAAAGCAACACATGTCACTCTTGAGGGGCCAATGATATATCTGAGGTGACTCTAGTTTACATTATTGCCTGTCACTTCACAGAAAATTGGATGGGTTTGGAGTCTATAATACTCAGTGATCTATCACAGAAACAAAGAACTGAGTACCACATGTTCTCACTCATAAGTGGACTCTGAACATTTACCATAATACTACAAGGGATTGCAGTAGCAGGATACTGCAGAGGGGTGGGGCACATGACATCAATAAGGGTCCCTCATCTCAAACCAGCTGAAGTGGGAAGCAAAGGGACATTGCCTGTACCATGACATCTAATCCTGAATTGTGACATCTTTAAAATTAAAAATTTTTTTAAAAAGGAAAAATAAACTATTGTCTGTCAAACTCATAAATCTCTAAAATGAGGAGGCATTTTCTGATTTGACTCATCTGATATTCTCTCAATCTTAGAATGTAGGGCTGTTTCTGGGCCTTTTAAAAGCATGACATAAAGAGGCTGAGGAGACAAGAAAGCAACTCAGAAATATCCTTGAGAGGTTATAGTTTTGGTTCTTCAATGAAGGTCTAGTTTTTCTTCTTGAATTGTGTTTCTGAAGTATGTTTTTTTCCTAACGGAGAAATGCATGGACCAAAACAGACCCCTAGTGATGTCAGAAACTATACTGAAAAAAGGCACCAGCTTACCAAGATAGTGTTTTCCTACTTAACTTGTGGATGGGAGGTCCGTAGCTAGTAGGTTGTTGTGCTACAAATTCAAAACCAGTCATTAGGAGCTGCTCAGTGATTCATCTATGGCCAAAATACACCTATTTTATTGTCAAAAAGTGTTGTAATATTTTGACAACATTTATCAAGAATAGTTTGGTGCCAGGCAATGAAATGTATAGTGTGGTGATCATTAGATAGTTTCAAAGCAAAGAGTGTGTCATACTTGTAAGATCTGTGATCGTGAGAGATACTCCAAATACACACCATCTGTTCCCTAGCCCTCCTTCAGGTTCTATTTATTTCTGTAAAGATCTAGGTACAAAAGCTAACTCTCACAAAACATAACCAGAGATTTTACTCAGAGGACATAGAAACTTCCTATTCTAAGTATGAAATAATAGAGTTTCATTTTCTGGTTACCTGGCCTCTCGTGGTGCTTTCCATCTAAAAAGTCAGCTAGTGCTTGAATACATCTGCCCAGAACACCAACTGGTTATGACAAGAACCTGGACCCAAGGAAAGATGGGTGGCTCCCTCTTCTTGGTTGAGTTGTGTCCCTTCAAAATTCATGTCTACTTGGAATCTGGCAACATGAATTTACTGAGAAATAGGATCTTTGAAGATGTAATCAAGTTCAGATGAAGTTATACAGCATTAAGGTGATAATGACTGATATCTTTGCGAGGAGAGGGAGCTTTGGGCAGAGACACACAGGAAAATGCCTGGTGATAACGGAGGCAGTGATTGGAGTGATGCAGCTGCAGGCCAAGAAAGGCCAAGGACTGCCAGCAACCCAGGAAACTAGAAGGTAAGCATGGAACAGAGTCCTCCTTTGAGTTCCAGGAGAAACCAACCTTGCCAACACCTTGATGCCAGATTTCTAGCCTCCAGGACTGTGAGAATAGATTTCTGTCATTTTAAGCCACCTAGTTTGTACTATATTATGGCAGCCCTAGGAGTGTGATACATCTCAGTTTGGTTGTGTGCTTAATCAGTTTCTAGTAAATTGTATCCAGTTATTGGGCTCCCATCAAGGGATAGTTAAGGATACAAGAAACAACAATAGGAATAGTGATCTTCTAACTAACAGAAAAAAATAGCTTTAAACCAGAAAAAGAGGAAAGAAGATAATTTATTTACAACCAATTTGCACCCACATTTTTCCTAGTACCCATTTTCTGACTTGAGCTGGCTGCAGGCATTCTGTAATAGCCTCTTTGAACCTCTCCAAGGATTTAGTTCAAATCTCAGTGAGTGCTGCCTTCTTGGTGTGATGATCAGTCAAGACATTTTAAATTTTTTAGCCTCCGCACTAAGAAGTGAGCACCCACTTTTGTAATAGCCATCTGTAAGGTCTCTGCTATAGATAATGGTTTTCATCCGCAATTCCTGGCTCACGAGTCTCTCAGCCCTGGTTTCAGTCTTTTGTGACAATGTTGGGTGTGTTGGGCCTCAGGGGCAGGCCTCAGAAAACGAATCTCTTCAACCCTCTCCTGTCCTCCCTTCACTTGTCCCAGGGGTAATTGTGGTTCTTAAAACTTTCCCCAGAGTAGGTCTTGTCCTATACACTGTGGGAAAGAGGGTGGCATCATGAAGCTTCCATAAAAACCCCAGATAACTGGGTTCAGAGAACATCCTGAGAACTGAGCTCATGGAGGCTCCTGGAGGGTGGTGTGCCCAGGGAGGGCATGGAGGCTCTGAGCACTTCTGCCACAGGAAAGTAAGAAGGTTCCACATCCCTTCCCCCATACTCCACCCTCTGCGTCTCTTCTTCTGTGTCCTTTGCAACATCTTTTATAATAAACCAGTAAACATGTTTCTGTGACTTCTGTGAGCCACTCCCGCAAATAAATGTACCCAAAGAAGGGGTTGTGGGAGCTTCAACTTGAAGCTGATGGGTCAGACATTTGAGAAGCCTGGACTTGCGACTGGTATCTTGGTTGCCAGGGAGGCAGTCTTGGGGACTGAGCCCTCACCCTGTGGGATCTGACACTATCTCCAGGTAGATACTGTTGGAAATGAATCAAAGGACACCCAGCTGGTGTCCACCGCTTGATGTGGGGGGGGCGGGACCCCACACATTTGGTCACAGAAGTCTTCTGTGTTGATGATTGCTGTGATGTGAGAGCAAAGGGGAAAACTTGGGTTGAGTGGACCTGTCTCTAGAGGACCACTTCATTAGGAAGCAACACAGCACTCTAAAAGTCAGAAATGATTTGGTTTCTAAAGCATTCTAAAATCATTTACCCTTCCAAAGATATATACTGTCTATGTATCTATTAACCCTTTATTCTCTAACAACAAATTCTTTGTGTGCACAAATTTCATCCTCTGGCAGATTTTGTCACCGACAGGAAGTCACACTCTAGGAGCGAAGTGAGATCTGTTATAACATATTCTGTCTGATATTTTTCCATCTCAGAACCAAGATATGACATCGCAACAAAGAAGATTAAGTATAAATTTTCTAAAGTCATTTATAATACATCTATTTTAAATATAAATAGTTCATAATTAGAGATTAGGTGGTCATGAATCTCTCCTTTCATATTGTGAGAAAAATAATGTTTTCATAGAATTCAAAGTATTACAATAATGAATGTGAACTAGAAAATAATATAATTTCATAAGACGTAAGCCTACCTGATTAAAAAAAAAGTGTGCATTTTCAGTGATCAGCAAAACCTGTATATCATGAAAGACCATCACATGTTAAAAGCCTGATATCCAGTTGGTCGATGTCTCCATTGGCATAGCTGCTCCTGCTAATTCACTTAGACAAGGTGACCAGGCTTTTGTCACTGAGTTGAGAGAGAGAGAGAGAGAGAGAGAGAGAGAGAGACCATTGATCTCTGATAATTACCAGAGGTTCAAGGTATTATCCATATCTTTCACATACAAATATATCAGAAGTCTGTCTTAGGATAATTTGGGCAAGCCCAAAGTTGGTGGCAGTAGGGCTAGGTCATAAGTCATGTTCATGTTCAGGTTCTCAGTGAAGAGGGTCCATTAGCAAGCACTTCGTTAAGTCACAGTGGTGAAATGATTTCAGAAAAGCTGAAAAACCACTGCCAAAATAGCCGGTGAGACCCAGAAATCCAGTTAGCTATTTCTTACTAACTGGCCCAGGAAAGTTTCAAACCATCTGTACTCTGTCAGAATTAAGGAATTCACCTCTTTGGGAAAAATCATGTCCTAAATAATAACTTACTTTGAGAAAATTGCAACTTTTCTTTGGAATTTTTTTTTTTTTTTGAGACAGGATTTTTATTCTGTCACCTTCTGGAGTGCAGTGGCACAATCACAGCTCACCACAGTCTTGACTTCCTGAGCTCAAGTGATCCCCTTGTCTTAGCCTCTTGAGTAGCTGGCACTACAAGGAGTGCACCACCACATCCAGGTAAATTTTTTTTTTTTAACTTTTTTTTAATTATCTTTTTGTAGAGACAAGGTCTCCCTTTGTTGCTCAGGATGGTCTTGAACTCCTAGACTCAAGCAACTTTCCTGTCTCTGCCTCCCAAAGTTCTGAGATTACAAGAGTGGGCCACCATATCTGGTCTACCCTTGGAAACATCTTGTCCTGTCTAAGCTAAAACAGTAAGTAGCTAGAAGGAATCAGTCTTAGAGCTTACCTCATCTTTAGAACACAACAAAAGGCATTCACATAGTAAATAAAATTAGAATAAAATAAAATTTGAAAATCTTTGAGGTCCTGGTTGACAGATTGTGAAAAATAAGATGGTGCTTCAGTAAATCCTTAGGGCATAATAGTCTAGGTATATTGTTGATTTCCCAGAGAAGGAAAAAATATTGATATTTTACATTTAAAATTTAGATTCTAAAGGAACACTAAAGAAATTTATAGAACACAAATCTGTAACTATAAAATATGTTATCTCAAGAGATACCAGAGACAAAATAATAGTTGATTTAACATTATAAGGAAGTAGGAAATGATTATTCTATTGATAAACCTGAGGTTCTGAAAAAAAGCTTATATTCCCACCCATTGGGGTTCTTTTAAAATGAGAAGATAGGAGTATAACAAGGGGTGTTTAAAATATAATGAATCCTTTATTAGGTTTTCAATGATTGGTTTTCAACTGCTGGTTTTAGTCTTTCTTTAAGAGTCTTGTGCAAGTTAGGGTAGACATTAGGCCTAGAGGGACTCTAAACCTCAATGTATTCAGCCCCAATAATTCTGTCTATATCAGTAGAACTTTTTGCCTTACTAAAATCTGTGCTTCCTTGAGAACTTTGGTTTGGGCTTGATTTAGACATAAGGGTGCTAACAAATCAATTGCCTCAATCAGCCATAATCTCATTATGAAAAAATGAAGGGGCTACAAGGACAGGAAAAATTTAACCTGGTCATTCCATTTGCACAATAAATTCCCTCCTGTCCAGTTTGTGGGTATGGTATTGCAGAGGTGGAAAGAACATTCCTTGGGTAAAGGCTCCAGGATGACTGTTAAGGCTGGGATGTGGAAAATGTCTGAGAATTCTTAGAGGTAACCATTACTTGAGTAGTTTTTTGACTCCTAGGAAGAGGTTATACAACTGTGTAAGGTTTAAGATTGATAAATTTATCACAGCACCTATGTCAATTTAAAAAATTTCTGACTGGGTTCCATGGCTCATGCCTGTAATTCCAGCACTTTGGGAGGCCAAGGTGGGAAGATTGCTTGAGGGCAGGAGTTTGAGCCCAGCCTGAACAATATAATGAGATCTTGTATCTAAAAACTAAAAAAAATTAGTCAGGTGTGGTGGTGTGCACCTGTCATCCCAGCTACATAGGAGGCTGAGGTAGAAAAATCACCTGAACCCAGGAGGTTGAGGCTGCAGTGAGCCATGATCCTGCCACTGCGATGGAGTTACTCTGACTCAAGAAAAAAAAAATCCAAATTTGTCTTATAATACACAAATTTCTTCTCTTGAATTCAAGTATGAAACGGGAAACTAACTGCTTGGTTTATCCTTTTCAGAGCACCTTCACTTTAGTTTTGCTAATGCAGGGTAATTCTTTTCCCCAAGTCTTTTCTCTTCACAATATCAGATAGTGTCTCCATGAAGAGACTCTCTGTCTCAGAGTTTAATGATGGAGTGGGAGCATGTAGATGTTTTATGTGTGTGATGCTTATTCTTATGTTGTCAACTTGATGGGCTAAGTTAGTGTGCCTAGAATTAACCTATTGCTGGGTGTGTCTGTGAGGGTGTTTCTGAATGAGATTAGCATTTGGATCTGTAGACCCAGTAGAGTAGATTGTCCTCCCCACTGTAGGTGAACATCATGCAACCCATTGAGGGCCTGAATAGAACAAGATGTAGAGCAAGGAGTCGTTCACCCCTTTTTGCATTCTACCTGGCTGCTTGAGCTAGAATATCTCATCTCATCTTCTCTGGCCCTCCCACTGGAGTTATACTCTCAGATTTCCTGGGTCAATAGTTTGCCAATGGCGGATCGTGGGACTGATCAACCTCCATGATCAAGTGAACCAATCTCTCATAATAAACAAATATATATACTTTTTTTTTTTTTAACTGGTTCTGTTTCTCTGGAGAAACCTGACTAATACAATGTATAAGTTCATCCATTTATTCTGAGTTCTGGGACTCTTTCAAAATGCTCAGTGATGTGCTAGAGTTCTGAAAATGAATTTATGTTTACCATCCTCTTTTGGGATAACACCATTTACAAAAGGTGAGGGGAGAGTTGGAGTCACATTGACTTCATAATCTACTCCTAAGTGCTGTCTAATTATGTTCAAGAGCCAATCCCCAAAGTCTTCCATGGACTCATATCTACTTACAGGACCAGGTTAACATCTAATCTATTTTCCTAGAACAGACTTTGGAGATAACCTGTAAAAGACTTTAGCCAATATTTACAACTTTTCTAAACCTCTCTGGCTTCCTATGCATTTTAAATTTTTTTTTTTTTTTTTTTGAGTTGGAGTCTTACTCTGTCACCCAGACTGGAGTGCAGTGGCCGCTCCCGGCCACTGCAGCCTCGACCTGCTGGGCTCCGGCGATCCTTCTGCCTCAGCCTTCCAAGTAGCTGGGACTACAGTCATGTGCTACGGTGCCTGGCTAATTTTTTTATTTATTGTAGAGATGAGGTCTTGTCAAGGTGCCCAGGCGGGTCTCGAACCTGTGGGCTCAGGCAATCCATTCACCTCAGCCTCCCAAGTGTGGGATTACAGGCTGAGCCACTGAGCACAGCTCATTTTAAAGTCTTTTAAGACACTCTTGGGGTTTCCCATTATGTTCTTTTTCATACAATTTTTATTGTATGAAATATGAAGTTCCCACTAAAATATGAATTAATTGGTATAAATCTGGAAGTCCTGGCCTATAGGTTTTATATATGTGTGTATAGATAGACAGATAGATAGATAGATAGATATAGATACAGATTTTTTTTTGAAGTAGGGTCTCACTCTGTCAACCAGGCTGGAGTGTAGTGGCACTATGACAGCTCACCACAGTCTCAACTTCCTGGACTCAGGCAGTCTTTCTGCCTCAGCCTCCTGAGTAGCTGGGATTACAGCAGCATGCCACTATGCCCGGCTAATATTATTTATTTATCTATCTATCTATCTATTTGTTTATTTATATTAAGAGACAAGGTATTGCTATGTTGCCTAGCTGGTCTTGAACTCTTGGACTCAGGCAATCCTTCCACCTCAGCCTTCCAAACCCGGGGATTACAAGCATGAGCATGGTGCCCAGCCTGTAAGTTCCTAAAACTATTCTACAGTCCTCTAAAAATTGTGGTCTGCCTGTCTGGACCTCAGGAATCTTTCACAGTGGCTCTCATCTCTGAGCAAGACCAAGACAATAAAATCAGTTCTAAGAGATTTTCTCTGGTCTGAGGGGTGTTTAACTTTGAGTAGTAATTGAGTGTTGGGATTTGGGGTGATTGAATATGGATGGAAAACTGGTCAGAAGGAGAGAATGAGACAAGGGAAAAGACAGGAGAAGAGAATCGGGAAGAGGAATAGTACAATAATTGTATGATAAAAACCATTAGGTCAGAACTGTGATTTAAGAAAATCTAAAAAAAGATAGCTTTAGGTTTTTTACTTTTTTTTTTTTTGCTTTGGCCAAGGAGCATCTTAAGGTCACAGTTTGCAAATCTGAATTTCTTTTGGACCAGTGAGAAAATGCAGACCACTGGATATTTGAAATTGTATTTTCTTTCCGTTTTAAGGCATTTTTCAACTAAACAATCTTGGTCATATCAAAGTTCCCCCATAGTAGCCACTGCAGTTCTAAATTATCCTTGGGGAGATTATGCCATTTAGAAAGAGAAGGGCTTAGATTATAGTACATGCAGAACTCTGGCACAAAGAGAGAGTGAATTTAAGTTGAGATTGAAACATACCCATAAGAGAATGGGAAAAGTTGGTACAAAATGCTGCAAATGCTCGTCTCAGACCACTGCAAAATTATAAAACCATAAAAAGGAGTTTAGAAGGGAAATCTCTTTCAGAACCAGACTGTCATGAACAAAAGGCAAGACAGAGGAAAATTCAAGTCGAATTTAAAGAGTGACCCAGGAAAAAATGTATCCAATGACTATCAATCTGAAAAGGAAATTTCTGAACTCCTTAATTCCAATACCTGGGCTTACATTGGTACTACATCCATTCTTTTCCACATGAACTTTTTCTTATTGACAAACAGCAAAATGACCAAAAAAACCAGGCAGAGATAAATAGTAATATTATTAGGAATAGGAAGATTTTCAACAAGGATGTGTATTTTTTAAAAATCTAATCAGATAACCAGAGGATTTCTAAAAAGCATTTCTTACTACTAGGAGAAAAGATAAAATTAATATTTGGGAAGTTTAATGAAATAGAACAGAATTCAACCCAGTGCAAGTCCTACTTAGCCTTTCTTTCCTCACCTAATCTAGGTCAGACCCTGAGCAGGTTCTCAAGGTGACTCTGAACAGTGTGCTATCTCTCTGGTGAGGGTCCTGAACTATAGCACCAGTCTCACATGAATCCCAGTGACCTACAAGACTATCAAATGCCAAATGCCCAAATATCACCAACCTTCTCATCCTCAAAATCCCTGTATGTCCCAATCCCCCATTTTTTAATCTATTTTTTTAATCTTTTGTTTGATTGTTTGTTTTAGTTGGGGCCTCACTCTGTTGCTCAGGTTGGATTGCAGTGGAACGATCATGACTTATCACAGCCTCAAACTCCTGGGCTCAGGCGATCCTTTCATCTCAGCCTCCTGAGTATCTAGAACTACTGGTGTGCACCATGCCTGGCTAATTTTTTCAGTTTTTGCAGAGATGGGGTCTCCCTATGTTCTGCAGGTTAACCTCAAGCTCCTAGGCTCAAGCAATCCTCCCACCTCAGCCTCTCAAAGTGCTGTGATTACAGGCATGATCCACCACATCCAGGCCTAACCCTTTAAAACTTACCTCATCCCTTCAGGATTCTGCTTTTACTAGATGTGAAAGCTAATTTTATATAAGTAGCCATAAATATTAATGAGTTATTTCTCGTATAACATAAAGTGATACCAACATCTTTCCACAGTAGACTGGTGGAAAAATAATTTGGTCTTGGAGGAAGAGTACCAGAATTTCAACACCCTGTCAACCATTCTCCAATTGAGTTGCTTTTAATGGGCAGGTCATTTCATGCCTCTGAATTTTTTTCTTATCTGTGAAATGAATATAATAATGTACGCGCTTATGGCGTAATAGGAAAGACTAAATAAATTTGCACTAAATACGTGGGTTAGCTATGCAGTACTAAGCGATGCAAGTTATTAATAATGATAACTAATGACGAATGGACTTCATGATAAAAATTTGAGGTTCTCTAAAAGTGTAATGAGATAAAAAGTATTTTTGTAGATAGACAAATTGTACCACTATCTAATCCTTTTATGAATGATGTCAGTAGTACACAAATTTTTTAAATCCCTAGTGAAGGCATAGCGCCTGTGGGTTCTAAAATTGTCATTGACTAATACTCCTGCATTCTTTATACTACTGCCTTACAGTGTTATTATCATTGCTTCCTCTTCTGATATGTGTGGTCCGGGGAACTTAGGCATGTTAACCATCATTTTCATCAAAATGAAACTTGATAATTTACATCACTAGTCATTAATAGATATTGGATACTAAAAAATTCACAGCAAGCTTTTAAAAAATAACCATGTTACCTCAAAACAATAAATATAGCAGTGCCCCTTATCCGTGGTTTCACTTACTTGCTGTTAATTGCAGTCTGAAAATATCAAATTGAAAATTCTAGAAATAAACAATTTATAAGTTTTAAATTGTGCACTGTTCTAAATAGTGTGATGAAATCTTGGCCCCCACACTCTGTCCTTCTCAGAAAGTGAATCTTCCCTTTGCCCAATATTCCACAATGTGTACACTATCTACCTATTAGTCACTTAATAGCCATGTAGGTTATCAGATCAAAAAACATATGGCTCAGGACTATCCACAGTTTCAGGCATCCATTGGGGGTCTTAAAACTTATCCCCAAAGGATAAGGGGTGTTACTCTACTACTAATATAGCTACTTGACACCATTTGGTGATTATGCGTTTCTCTGCTAACACTCCGTTGAGCCTGCTTCCTGGGTCCTGAAAGGTATGTCCAGAAAGGCATTAGAGACTGCTTTGAACGCCACCTCTTAGGCAATCACAAGCTTGATTTTCCTTTGGTTAATTAAGCATTCAGGTTGCCTAAGTCAACCGTTGTTGCTCTTTGTTGCTCCTGGTTTCATCTTCACCTTGATTCTCCACTCAGCGTTGCAACAGCCTTCTAGCAAGCAGCATCTTCACTTCCATTTTGTCACACAACATCTATGTTCCACACCACAGCCAGAATGATCTCATTAATTTATTTATTGTATTTTATTTGTTTGTTTGTATGTTTGTTTGAGTCAGTGTCTCACTCTGTCACCCAGGATGGAGTGCAGTGGCACAATCAAAGCTAACCTAAGTCTCAACTTTCTAGGCTAAGGTGTTCCTTTCACCTCAGCCTACTGAGTAGCTGAGACTACAGGCTTGCACCACCACACCCTGACTAATTTTTTTCCATAGGTCAGAATTTATTTCATACCATCTCATTTATAGTATCTTCAAGTACAGCACTCTGCTCAACATCATATTTTGTAGAGATGAGGTCTCACTGTGTTGCCCAGCTTGTCTCAAACTTCTAGTCTCAAGTCATCCTTCTGCCTTGGCCTCCCAAAGTATTGGGATTACAAGTATAAGCCACCACACCAGCCCAGAATTATCTTTTTAAAAACATAAATGTGATGACACCCCTCCCCGCCTTAGAATCCCCTTCAGTGACTTCCTACTGCAACAAAGTGGGAAAACCAAACTTCTTTTCCCAGATTACAAGTTCAGACATGATCTGGATACTGCCTGCCTCAGACTTCAACTACTCACTACACTGCTTCCCTTGCTCAATCTGCCCCACCATGCCAGCATTCTTGCTGACCCAGAGACAACAATCACAACCAAACCTGTGCTTTTTATTTTCTTGCCACTCTCCTGAAATGTTCCCAGCTAACTGGAGCTCTGTCAGCTTCATATCTCTGCTCAAATGCCATCTCTTAGAGCAGACTCCCTGACCACTTGCTAATGTAGCTCTCAGACTCCCAACTCCCACCTGCACTCTATCACTTTATCCTATTTTGCTGTCTCCCTGACACTTCCCACTATGTAGTTTTTAAAACTGGTAATTTGTTCATATGTTTACTTTCTATCTCATACCAGAACATTAGCATAATTGTCTAGTTCATTGTATCCTCAGCACTTAAACAGCACCTGGCACAGACTAAGTGCGCAACAAATATTTATTGCAGGATTTAAATATAACTCAGATACATAAAACTCTCAGACACTCCTGGGAGTCATAAAGACAAACCTGAATATCTGGACTGTGATGGTTGATTTTATGTGTCAGCTTGACTGGGCCCTGGGATGCCCAGGTATCTGGTTAAATATTCTTTTTGATGTGTCTGTTGAGGGTGTTTCTGGAAGAGATTAGCATTTGAAGTGTTGGACTGAGAAAGCAGACATCCATCCTAATTTGGATGGGTACCATCCAATCCATTGTGGTACTGTATAGAAAAAAGGGCAGAAGAAGATTCAGTTCGCTTCCTCTGCCTTCTGCCCTAGGCACTCCTGGTTCTCAGTTCTTCAGATGGAACTAGAATCTACACCACTGGCCTTCCTGGGTCTCCAGCTTACAGATGGCAGTTTGAGGGACTTTTCAGCCTTCATAATCATGTAGGTCTAAACCATACAGTAAATCAATCTCTCTCTCTCTCTCTCTCTCTCTCTCTCTCTCTCTCTCTCTCTCTCTCTCTCTCTCCTTATAATACCTTATTGGTTCTGTTTCCCTGGAAGTCTGATAGACCATACCATGTTTCCTCACTGAGGACATACTATTATAAAGATGTTGATTATCACCAAATTTAGCTATTAAATGACCTCCGTTGCTGTACCAATTCTGATCAACGAAATGATTCTAAATTTTATTTGAAAAAATAAATGTTTGGAAAAAATAAATTTGCTAAGTAATCGAAATACTTTTAAAAACAAAATGAAACACAAAGAAACAGTAAACAGAAGGGGGCTTACCTACTAGACAGTAAAGCATATGTTTAAAGCCCTAGGGAAGGAAGAAGCAGACAGATCAATTTAAGAGAATAGAAATTCCAGAAACAGGATTATGTTTTTCATGTCGAAAAAAATTGGTAGTTTCCCTCTTAAAGAATAACTTCTATATCACAACACAACAAACCCCACAAGGTTAACGTATAAAGTAGCATAACATTTACAAAATATATTCTATTTATGGAATTAACTCCTTATATATAAACATTTTTTTCAAGTTAATTAAAAAATGTAAATGCTACAGTACAAAAACAAATCCAAACATACAAAGTGGCCATGCACTGTAGAAAAAATACAAATTTGCAATAAATGTACAAATAATTATTCTCTCTAGTAAATCAGTAAGTGTACATTAACACAAAAATTAGATGAAATTTTTACTATCAATGATAAAGATTTAAAAAACATACTACCCAGAGTGGGTGAGCATGTGTGGAAACAGTACCCTTTATACACAAGAAAGCCTAAAGGAATATTTTGGTAGAACTCATGGAAGCCAATTTGCCATTGGGATTCAAAAACCTTCAAAATTTCCAACTTTTAGCAATTCCCCTCCTAGTAATTTGTCATAAAAAATTAATTGGACGAGTCTTATGTGTAATAATATTTCCTATACTGTTTTTGAGACCAAAAAATTACAGATGGTATGAATGCATATATCATGTCAGTGTAGCAGTGGAATATTATAAAACAACAAAGAACAGTTGTGTAGCAGCGTGTTAACTGACATGCAAAGATGTTCAAAATATATTGTTGAGTAAAAAAGCTTTTTTTGGAAGGGGGTGGGAGTCGGAGTCTCACTCTGTCGCTGAGGTTGGAGTGCAGTGGCACACAAATGGCTACCGCAGCCTCCATCTACAGGGCTCAGGCGGTCATTCTGCCTCAGCCATCTGAGTAGTTGGAACTACAGGCACATACCACAATGTCCTGCTAATTTTTTGATTTATTGTAGAGACAAGGTCTCACCAAGTTGTCCAGGCTGGTCTTGAACCCCTGGGTGCAGGCAATCCTCTTGCCTTTGCCTCTTAAAGTGCTGGAATTACAGGCATGAGCCATCGTGCACGGCTGAAAAAAAATCTGTTAATAGCAGCTTGTAGAATTTTAATATTATAAAATTAATATAAATATATGTGATATATTATACAATTGGATGCAATTATACTATAGTATACTATCATATTTTACTATATTTTTAGAAAAAAAGTCTAACCACTTAACAGAAGGTTAACAGCTTTTATCTCTAGTGAGTTTTTTCTTTGTGCTTATTTGTATTTTCTAATTGTTCTATAATAAATATTTATTGCTTGATAGTAGAAAAAGTTTGGAAGTTTTGTAGGGAAAAGGTTAATTACATATCTCTACTTGGCTGCACCCACTTTATGCATCAGCAAAATCTAAATTAAAAATACAATCATCTTCTGAGTTGAAAAAAACATGAAATATTCCTCACCTATAAGTTTTGGTACTCCTCTCCCATAAGAAACCAGCTTTATAATTATAGCCATTCCTTTTTGTTTTCTGTTACTACCAAGTAATGCAGCCAATAAAGAGGCTTCAAAAAGCAAAAAATAAAGAATAAGGTATGAGAGATAATGTGGTTATTGTATGGTAATGAACTGTAGAGACATCAAAAGTTTGATACATTGCTGTGTACAACTATTTCCCTGGGGTGTAATTAAGATCTGAAAAACTTGCTCAAGAGTCACTGATATAAATAGTACTCCTTATAAATATGTTTCCAACTATTGTTTGGGTGCTTTAGTTGTATTCAATTATATTGCACTATAAAAAACATAACAAAACTGATTCTGAACTAAGGTTTGGGAACAATCAGTGTAACCCAAAAGATTAATCCTAACTCTAATTGTATAACTGTACCAAATTAATAAAAGCAACTACAACAACAATTACTAATTCGACTACAAATGTCACAGTAATAACAACAACAAAAGACTTCAAAACCTCTGTCAGGCCAGATAATCGTTTATGTCTTTAGGCCTAGAAAATGAGCCCATTAAATATTTAACATTTAAATATTTCCACTGAAATGGATTAATCAAGTAGAAATTAAACCTGAAAATTCAAGTCTATTCAACCTCACATGAGTCCTAATTTGAACACACTGTTAAAAATAAAAATAAACCAAAAAAATCATGACATAATCAGGGAGAAGTAAAAATTGGACATCAATAACACATTTTTAGAGCTGACAGTCGTGTTGCGGACATACTTTTTGAAAGACCACTTATTTTTAAGGGATACTTTCTAAATATTTGGGGATAAAATAACATCATGTCTACAGTTTTCTTTACATAATCCAGTGGGAGCGGGTGCCTGTAGGTGAAACACGACCAGCTGAGAGTTGTTAACTAACTGTTGAAACTGGGTTATGAGCACATGTGGGCTCATCATACTAATTCTCTTCATGTTTGAAAATGTTTGAAAATGTCAATACACTTTTTTTTTTACTATTTGCTTTAGAATCAGTTCTTCTACAAGGGTCGTTCAGCATTACTTTGTAGTATTTGCAGTTTGGTAAAAGAATATATTGTAAGGTAGTGTTATTTTTAAGACAGCATATTTGGTGATACATAAAACCCCGTTTCTTTCATAAAAGAGTTTTACTTTACTGAAAAGCAAGTGATAACAATCACCAAAAACAAAATTAAATGAAAGCTAATTGAAGGATCGAACTTGGTGTGTGAATCATATTTAAATATTACAGAGTGAAGATCCTCACCAAAACAGGCAGGCATCCTGTGAGAACTGAATGGAGGTAACTGCTGAGATAAACGATGTGTTTTTTGAGTCGGCGTCTCACTCTGTCACCCAGGCTGGAGTGCAGTGGCACAATCACAGCCAACACAGCCTCGACCTGCTGGGCTCAGGTGATCCTTCCACCTCGGCCTTCCAAGAAACTGGAACTACAGACGTGCGCCATCACACCTGGCTAATTTTTTTATTTATTGTAGAGAAGAGGTCTCGCCAAGTTGCCCAGGCTGGTCTTGAACTGGTGGGCTCGGGCAATCCTCTTGTCTCCGCCTCCCAAAGTGCTGGGATTACAAACATGAGCCACTGTACCCGGCTGTATCCCATCTTTTTAAAAACTCCTTCATATCATCACTTCTGCCAGCTATCCCCATACTCTTAATCCCCTTTATGGTAAAACTGCTTTAAAAGAATTCTCTATATTCACTGTCTCCTATTCTTTTCCTCTTAAAATATTTGTAACTTTTTCTTTTTTTTAGTCAGAGTCTCACTCTGTTGCCCACCCTGTAGTGCAGTGGCATGCTCACGACCACAGCCTCAACCTGCTGGGCTCAGGTGATCCTTCCGCCTCAGCCTTCCAAGTAGCTGGAACTACAGGCATGCACTACCATGCCTGGCTAAGTTTTTTATTTATTGTAGAGACGGTTCTCACCAAGTTGTCCAGGCTGGTCTCGAATCCCTGGGCTTAGGCAATCCTCTCTCCTCAGCCTCCCAAATTGCGAGATTACAGGCTTGAGCCATCATGCCCGGCCTAATAAGTGATTTTTAAGCACCAAATTCCTGACAGAGGACACAGTAGTATGAAATAAGAGGAGTCCCAGCAATTGGTTACCAACAAAGTATAGATAATTCTATTAACAATATAACCCGAAAATGCAAGATGGAGAAATGAGCAAGCCAGTCTGGCTTCAGAGATAATTTGAAAGACTGTCAAACACCACACTTTCTCTTCTTATAATAATAATTGCATTTCATCAGTATTTCATTTCTTTTTTTTTTTTCATAGTCAATATTTTTTATTATGATATTGTGGGGTACAGTTAAGGGTTAGGTATACAAATATGCTTTGTTCAGGCACCCTTGTTGATAAGAGGTGTCTCCCCGTCCCTAGACAGATATTTACTACCATTAATTCCATCTCCCTTCCCCTCCCTCCCCCCATAGTTTCTCACCACTGTCAGTCATTTTCTTATGGTATTACGTTGGATGATCAAGGTCCACTATATGAGTGAGATCACAGCATTTCATTTCAATTTTGTATTTCATATGCCTTCTGATGACCACTAAGTGAGTAATAACAGAACCAGTCTGTTCAATTACCCATGGTAGGTCTAGCCACAGGGAAGGCCAAATGGAGTGTTATCTGGAGACTGTTCAATTCTAGATACTTCACACCTTCATATAATTATCCTTGCCTTTATTCACTCAAGAAATATTTATTGCTTTTCCTCGGTGTGTCTGACACTGGGCAAGGCAATGGGACTAGAACCATGAACCAAATACTGACATTTGGCCATTAATATTGCAGGTCATGAGACTAAGGACTGAGTAGTCACCCAAAGTAAGTTGTCTGAAGTAGTCATGAATGATCTATTCACCGAATTTACCAACTCACTGTTAAATAAATAAAGTTTATTTTTAAAGTATTTTTATAGTTCACAGACATTCACATCAGATGGATTGGCAGAGCCTAAGAGATATGTAGGAAGACGAGACTCTAGGGACATCAAACTGTCCTCTCTGCCTTAAATTTCTCTTTCCTTTTTGTGCATTTGCCCCTTTCTGACCTTCACCTCCTCTTGTCTTTGAACTTTGCCTCTCCACTCACTGGAACCCAGACTTCCTTCTCAGATGTTGCTTTGACTCTGTCCCTCTGTCCTGTCCCCCTAGACCTCCAGGGCAGGCAGCTCGGGCTGGGATCTGTCCCAGTCCTCTGTTCTCATTTTCCAGCACCAAGTCTCCACTCTGTCCCACCTCCTCCAGATGCTGCAGCGGGAAGCTGAGCCAGAAACAAACTAAATATTTGAATGCAGGTATGAAAACCTATCAACTAGAACTTTAAAAAAAAAAAGCTTAAAATCTACTACTATAAAGCATTTCACTCAACATGAATATTTATCACATTTATAAATAATTCTAAGAAGCAAGTGTTTAGAAATCAGTAAATTTAGAAAATTGGTTCTTGGGTGAATTGATTCTTGGATGAATTGCCTTTTGCAAGTACGGCTTTTGTTGAAATGTCATTAGGCAAATGATTTTCCCAAGTTTGACAGAGACAGTCAGGAGAGTCGTACAAGGGACATAAACTGTGTATCCAGGGCTAGAGTTCCTTTACTTTCCCTGTGGGCTCTAGGCCACCTCAGCCTCTTGGACAAGGAGGAAATAAAGAGCAACCCATTCCTAGCTTAGCTGACTTGGCAAACCCTTTTTGTGTATGGTAGCCGGGTTCCTGCACTGAATTTTTTATATTAAAAGCGAGGCTCTTCCCTAAAGGTGAAAGCTTTAAACAGTATGAGGCAACATTTCTCAAAGTATGTTATGCTCAATGTTGTCTCTGTTAGATGTTCTGCCAAAATGCATTTTAATCTCAAATAAATTTAGAAAATGTAGCACCCAGTATCCCTTCTTTCTTGATGATTTATAATGCACATTAGTATATTAAATCCCTGCAATAAACTATGAAGAAATGAAGTCCTTAGCTAAATCTTGCCTTCATGCTGTGGTTTTTGTTGTTGTTTTATTTCTCTCCATTTGATTGATTTAAATATTTCTGTTACTGTTTAAAGGTCATGCAAGATGTGTTCTAGTATTTTGAAGCTTTGGGGGTTAATTTTATGCTTTTTTATTCTAAAGTTTCATCAAACGGAACCTACATTTGGCAGGGGACAGGGAAGGAAGTGTGTGGGAGTTAGCCACCACAAAGCTGTGGTGAATGATAACATCATCTAAAACTAACAAGTGCTGTAAACTAACACGTGAAATCCCATAAGTGGTGTGATCAAAAATTCTGAAATTACCAGATTGTAATTGACTCAGTGATGGCTATAGGCAGCTCAGGGAAAACTATAGGCATAAAAAGGTGCTAATCCCATATAAGGCCTGAAAACTGCAATATTAAGACTTACATCGAATAAGTTAAGCAGAATTAAAACCAAAAAGTCATAATAAAAAATAATGTAAGTGAGATTGTCACTTTCTCCAGGGACCGATGAAGATCCAGAGTAAAAATAAGTTAGGTTTGATCTCCTTGCCCTGCTGTTTATCCAACTCAACCCAGACAGAAATCTTGCTGACAGATTCAGGGCACACCTTCCAGCAGTTATAAGTGGCAACTGCTCCACTAGCATTGTTCCCCATTTCATTCCAAATACTTATGACTTCCGTGACCTCGCCCTGTCTGCACCTTCCCAAAGAATTCCAGGACACCTATAACAAAAAAGGCAGTCCCAATCAAAGTTATTACTTCCCACTGCCTCCTGTATCTAATAATAAATATTCTAGACTTTCACCGAGTTTCCTTTATTGCTTCTTAATTTTTTCCACCTCTATCCACTTTTTTCTCTTCTTCTATTCTAAAAGATGTAATTTCTGTCTTCTACCTGTCTTTATCATTTATTATTCAAAGTGCCATGTAAATGAACAAATATATAAGTACGAACAAATAATCTCTACTCTAGTATCTGAAACTCCATGTTTAATTTTTGGTACTTCAAGTGAATGTAAGTTTGTCACTTTTGATTTGATATTTATAAATTCTCAAATCCCCAGTTTGTCCATTTTTTAAAACCATAAACCCTAAGCGAGGAAATAGAGAAGAAGCAAATACCTTGCTCTCTCAACATTGCCCCCCTCTTTTCTCTAATTCAGTCTCAAATCACAGCCACATACACCACATTTGAGATCGATGTCATTTTCTCATTCCTTATTTTTTGGGGGTTCCCGATAACTTTACAATCATACATAGAGAACTTATTGCTTTACAACATGGACATGCTTTTTTGCTGATATGAAACTTTCTTATTTATGCACCCAAAAAGGAAAAGAGAAAAACTGTAGATGTTCAGTTCTGGGAGATGGAGGTCAGAGTAGGCTGAAATACCTAAATAAATCTGTAAGTTGCTCATAAATAATTGAACAGACCAACAAGCTAGCTCAATTATACCAAAAAATGATTGCTCAGGACCCCATATTATATCATTTGTGGTAAAAAGCATTTGAAGTTAAATATAAATTTAACCCCCCTTCCCACTGCTTATGGCTTCCAAAAAGGCCTGTCTGGGAAGGTGAAATTTTCCATGCTTGGTTTCAGCCCAAAGGGGAAACATTGACAGAGAGTTGAAGAAAATGCTCAACAAAGACTAAAGATTTATGAAGAGTAAAAAACATTTTTAATTTTATCCTAAAGAAGTTATTTTGAGAAAACAGTTCATGCAAAATATTTGTGTTAAAATCTCTACATGAATTTGTTATGTACTAAGAAAAGTTATCAACTAATTTGAGGAAATTTATTTTCACTCAGAAAGAGAAAAATTTATGTTGGTATATATTCAGAATAAAAATATCAACTACATTTATATCTACATGACAAATAAATTCTAAAAAGTTTGTAAATACACAACACTTTGCTGTCAAATAGTAAAAACCTCCCATAAATCTGCCTTGATTTTATTGACCAGTCTCTGCCTTAAGCAAATGTAAGAAAGTCGACCACTTTGAGAATGACTCTCGATATCTTATTTCTGATCCAGATCTGTTGTAACAATGCAATTTACTTCTTGCAACTCCGAGTATACCTCACCTCCACTATGATATCTTCCCAGATTAACCCCATCCAAGAGTTTACCTGACATCATCTTCAAGAGTTCTTTCATGAAGTAGCCCTTAGTGGTGCATTGTGCTCCTTCCTTTAGATTGTAGAATTCACAAGCAAAGGAATCAGATCTATTACTTTTTTTTTTTTTTTTTTTTGAGTCAGGGTCTAACTCTATCGCCCAGGTTGGAATGTAGTGGCAGAATCATGGCTCACCGCAGCCTTGACCTCCTGGGTTTAGACAATCCTCCTGATTCAGACTCTCAGGTAGCTGGGAATGCAGTCATGTGCCTCCATGCCTGGCTAATTTTTGTGATTTTTTTTTTTTTTTTTTATAACTATGTTACCCAGGCTGATCTCGAACTCCTGGGCGCAAGCGATTCTCCCACCTCAGTCTCCCAAAGTGCTGGGATTACAGGTATGAACCATGGCACGTGACCTTCTTACTAATTTTATTTCTTTCCAAATTTCTAGTCCAGGAGCGTGACCTTGATAGATTCATACCATGTACACCCACTCCATTCTGCCCCTCACTGAACTTAGAAAACAATAATTATCTGACAACAGAAAACATCTCCAAATCTTCTACACTAGTAATACTATCATTGAACTAGAAAAATAAAACAAAAACAAAAAAGATTTAATGATCCTATTTAGAGTATGATAAAAGTCATCTTTAAATATATCAAAATCTATTTTCAAAAGAATTCAAACTTATTTAGTGTGTTCCTTGGTAATAGAAAGGGTTTTTTTCACCTTCATAAATAATTTATGAATAACTAGAGAAGTTAAGAAAAATGGAATGAGTTCCCTTAAGAAAAAGCTAACTCTGTCAATACTGAAAGACTTCAAAAGGAAGGTAGATTGCCAGGCTCTGTGGCTCAACCTGTAATCCCGCGCCTTTGGGAGGCTGAGGTGAGTGGATTGCCTGAGCCCGCGGGTTCGAGACCTGCCTGGGCAGGCAAGATCTCATCTCTACAATAAATCAAAAAATTAGCCGGGCATGGTAGCGCGCGCCTGTAATTCCGCTACTTGGAAGGCTGAGGTGGAAGGATCTCCGGAG
>NW_007253487.1:99598-168641 GCF_000164805.1 Carlito syrichta
AAAAAAAAAAAAAAAGAAGCTACATTACCTGCTGGAATATCACAGAGGAAGCTCGAGTTGAATTGGACCATATCTCTAAGACATTCTTTTACCCTGAGATTCTTATTTGACAGACTCATGGTATGGTCTTCTGGAGATCTTGGCTAATTTATTTTAGGCCTCTGGTTAGGCCAACACCTAAAATTCTTTTAAATAAAAGTTTAAATCCTCAACAAAGCCATTTTTAAATCTCTCCTTTCAAATGCCATTTGTTTTTAGAACTTGTTTAAAAACCTTCATTGAAAATATCTACTGAAGAGCTTTTGATGAAAAGCTTTTACTGGAAAGATAAGTACTCAGAAGATAATTGCACCAGGAAATCAGAATTTTTCCTCAGTAAGGTATCATTTTTCAAAAATCAATCCAACATGGCCAATTAATGTGTTGGAGAATAGTATGCCTTCAGAGAGATAAATACTGGAGCCCTCTTTCCTTTGAAACAAATGACATCCTAATGCTCACAGAAGGTTCTTGGGAAATTCTTCTCTGACACTGAAATAAATATATGTGATTCATCATCAGAGAATTAGGAACTAGCACTCAGCTCGTTGGCTGACTTCTACTGCGATGCACTGCTGATTTTTGGTTCACACAAAACCTTGCCCACAGTGGGCAAGGTTTTTAAAGTAGAAGCTGCTGCACCCTCAAAACCAGCCCCTGTATCTACTTTTTCAGAAAGGAGGGAAAGGTCCCTTGCTCTGATGTTAGCCCCATCACCCCTTCTTTGACTTTCCCTATTTCAAAATAAACTTGTTAGTCACAGCTAAAAGAAAAGGATGATTTGAGTAAGATATTCAGAGGAGAAATACCAGTTTGAACAAGTCTTTCAGGTCATTCAGCCTGTGGTCTCACCTGCAGTCTCGGGGTCTCAAGGCAGTAATGCTTAGTTTAAACGATAGCTATTGGTTTTTCTCTAGAAAATCTTCCCTGATGAAGGTCATTTATTTAATCTTCTAACTGCTAGAACTATGTTAATACCTTTCTTTATTTCTTCTGGGTGCATGTATATAATCACATAAATATTATACTTATCTGTGCCAGATGTGGCAAACTTACAGTTGCAGGCCCTATCTACCAAATCTGATGATGTTTCATGGTCAGTGCTTTGTTAAGAATTTTTTTTTATTATTTCAATGTCTTCATTTTCATCATAGATTGCACCGGTCCAGGTGCCTTACTAAGGTTAACATTCTTTATTCTACCTGTATGGCCCCTGTAGGCATTTAAATTTGCATCCCTGAATTTTATGCAAAAATTATTTCATATTGACCTGCAAGTTAGTGTGTCTCTCTATAATACTACACACTTGGGGTAGGATATATCTCATATCAACGGTATGTTCTCTAACATTTGAAGCAGTGCTAGGCATTGAATAATGTAAGGGTTTGGCAAACAATATTTGAGGGGAAAAAACAATTATCAGAAAAAGAAGTCTGTGCTTCTTTGAGTCTCTTATGCATGTGTGCAGAACAGAGTGAAAATATGACTTTACTCTGCCTCTATACTAAATAAAACTCCTGTTCCTTATTATGGCCTAATAGGTGGAAACATTTTTTTTATAAACAGGCTTAAAATTTTTATTTTATTTTTTACAGAGGGTAAGGATTGCTGGAAGAAAGAATATGACTTTGTTAAGACTAAAAAAAGACACACATACCCCCCCCCCTTTTTTTTTTCATCTAACTGGGTCCTGGGCTTGATTATAAATTCCCTGGAGGAGAATGCAGTGGCTATTTGACATTCTCAGCACACACAGGAAGAGATATTTTAATGAGGTACCTACTCAGGCTTTTTTTTTTCCCAGTGTCCAGAGAAGTCTGATGGAAATAGAGTGTCTATTTAAATAAATATGATTTCAAATCTGTCATCTGAATTTGGATATGCTTCTTCCTGAGCAAGATCTACCTTGAATTTAATCATTTTAAGTAACATTTTGAAAATGGGAGGCTAAAAGTTTAGAATAAGCCATACAGTAAAGAACAGACAATATGTAAACACAAAGAGGTATGCTGAGTACCTGAGGATAGGGGCGAGGGGATTTCAAACGGAAAATGTACCATTTGAAATTAAGGTGTTCTTCACAAATATGACTCTATAATGTTGGCATATCTCTCCAATTCCTTCCTCTCTCCTTTTTGTCTTTATATCCCCCATTTCTTTTCTGTAAGTCCCTTCATCTCCTTCTCACCACCTTATTGTTTCTCTGGGTAGGTGCATTCTCTGGATGCATCATTTGTCTAAGTGACTCACATTCATATTCCCTTTCACAAGCATCCACACTATTCTTTCACTCTCATGACTGGCTTCATTTAAAACACACGTATATCAGATACCAGTCTACAAAGCTATTTCAGGTACAAAATTCCATCAGCACATTTAAACAACAGAAACAAGCACATAATTGGGAACTTTTATTGAATGGTAAAAACATTTGTGCAGTTACTTCCCAAAGAAATGAGTGGATTTTGGAAGGCCATTTCGTCTCTCACAGAAATTCAGATGTTCTTAATTCTTTTCCTCTCAGCACGTTGGATTGCATGCCTCTTTCACTTATATTCTCAACTCTCAGGCAAGGAGCTAAATCAGACTTTCAGGGCCAGGCTGTCTCTGTACGCACTTTTCCTTTCTTTAGTCTTATCCTCCATTGGTACATGGATTTTTTTCAGTATTTCCTGTAGCACTTTTTTTTATTTAGTTGCAATGTATTCCATAAAGTTACACACCATTCCTCTTGATAAACTTCTTCAGTTTTCGTTGCTATAACTTAGCATCTACAAACAATGGCTTATTTTTAAGAAAAATATATAGCCCATCTGTCATCACACAAAAGTGGAATTGACCACATCTCCTTTGAGAATTTTCAAACAGCTCCCAGAGCAAGTATTGTGACCCTTTCTCTGCCTGATTGAGTTTTATCAATAGCCTTTTCTGGGGCCAAGGAATGATAGGGAACCTGATGAAAAACTACAAAAACAGTGTGTTTAACAATTCTTAAAACATTCCCCCAAAGAAAAGCACTATTTAATCCATTTTGCAGATAGCTGGAGACACACAGAGTCTAGTCACTCAAATGACTGTCTTTCTTGACTTACGATTCTCTGCTATCGCATCAGTCAAATGTCTGAGGGGAGGTGATTTAATATTTTTAAATGGCCTAAAATACCCGTGATCATTTTTCAAAGAATTGTTTCCTCATTTAGACACAAGTCCAAGAGTCTTTTAACGAAGGGTTCATTCATTACTACTAGAGAGCACTCCTTTCCCAATTGCTATTTAGAGAAAAATTATTCATGGCAAACTTCTAATGCTTATATTATACAAAAGTTGTCACAGGATTATGAATAACTTTGAATGAAGAATACTGCAAAAGAGCACATTCTCATGTAATTCTATGTAAGATGGAAGAAAGTAGATTTAAATGTTTCTTGCTATTTTTTCCATTTTTTAAATTTTAAAATTTTTTATTTTAAAGATGTGGGGTACAATTCAGGGTTAGGTGTACAAATGTTCATTATGCAGGTACCCTTGTAGATGAGGTGTGCCACACCCCCACTCCCAGCAGTTTCCCACTACTGCCAATCCCTTTCTTATAGTATTATGGTTATTGTTCAAGGTCCACTTGTGAGTGATTTTTTTTCTATTTTGATGCAATGAAATTTGAGAGCTGTGCACGTGTTTGGGAGTCAATTCTGAATTTAAACTCAGGATTCAACTGTCTACTGTGCAGTCTGGGACAAGTTACTTAACTTCCAGAGTCTTAGTTTCTGCATCTGTAAATTAGGGATAGTAGGATCAATCTAGATTTGCTAACAATTTTAAATAAGATAATACGTACAAAGTAGCGAGTAACATAGTGCCTGACAAATAGCATACATTAACAAATAGAGTTGATATTATTGATTTAAATCAAAACACTGTTTAATTATAATAATTATGGTTAAGCTTGTAAAATTGTCAGAGAGGCCAGGCGCGGTAGCTCACGCCTATAATTTCAGCATTTTTGGAGGCCGAGGTGAGAGGATTGCCTGAGCCCACTGGTTCAAGACCAGCCTGGACAACTTGGTAAGAACTAGTCTCTACGATAAATCAAAATAATAGCTGGGCATGGTGGCGCATGCCTGTAGTTCCAGCTACTTGGAAGGCTGAGGCGGAAAGATCACCTGAGCCCAGCAGGTCGAGGCTGCAGTGGCGGGGAGTGTGCCACTGCCCTCCAGCCTGGGTGACAGAGTGAGAATCCAACTCATAAATAAATAAATAAATAAAATTTTTGGAGATATTTGCAAGAAAACAATCTTATAGGACTCTGGTTAGGTCCATCAATTTATTCGTGAACTTTTAAAATCAGCATTATAATTTTTATGTAAAAATTACATAAAATAAAAACCAAACTAGACATGTAAACTAAGCCTTAAATCAAAATGACTTGGTATTAGAAAGAGTCATGTGGAGAGAAATATTTAAATTATCACTTAGTTGACTGCCCCAGAAGCAGCCCCTGTCCTGAGATGAGAAACAGGTGCAAATTATTCATTAAAGAGGTGCTCCCAGGAGACAGCTGTAAGGGAGGTGGAACAGCAGGACAGGGAAGGGCAAAGGGCCATTTCAGGTCTAGTTCCACTTAGTCTGATCCTACAGGAGCTCTAGGGTACTAATTGTGTGTCAGGGTTTATCCCTACTCAAGGCGATCAAGCTGGCCTTACCACTCTTTAGTCTTTGGCTATGGCCTGTGATGGGGAGGGTGGGAAGGGTGAGAATGTAAGCTCTGGGCACTTTATGCTCTGTGGCATGTGGACAAAGCAGCACCAGCAGCCCAGAGACACTCGTCCAGAGGGGGTGGCAGGTTGGTTGTAGAAAACCAAAGCAGGCAGAAGTGAGAGGTGAGCAGTTAGGGGGTCAGAGGAGATGAGTACTCAGCAATGGCAAGGAGCATAAAGGGCCAGGTGTGGCAGCTCACGCCTGGCCTGTAATCCCAGCATTTTGGGAGACCAAGGTAAGATGACTGCCTGAGTCTAGGGGTTCAAGACCAGCTTGGGCAACGTGGCAAAGCCTCATCTCTACGATAAAAATAAAAACATTAGCTAGGTGTGGTGGCACGTGCATGTAGTCGCAGCTACTTAGAAGGCTGAGGCCGAAGGATCATCTGAGCTCAGCAGGTTGAGGCGGCAGTGAACTATGAACGTGCCATTGCACTCCAGCTTGTGCAACAGAGACACCAACTCGAAAATAAATAAATGAATAAATAAATGAAAAGGAAAAAGAAGAAGCCTAAAGAGATATAAAGGAATCTGAGTGGAGTCCTGTCAGTGTCCACAATGGTCATTTATCTTACACTGCATCTATAAGCTTAACATCACAAAAGATCCTATTTGAAATATTTGAGATTAATTGCTTAACAGTCAAATAAAGATATAAACTGGCATATTCTTCCTGAATACCTACTTAGCAGTCCACCAGAAATACCCCCACCTAAAGCAGACTGAAGCTTTCACATATACCTTCAATATGTACCATCACTATTTATCAATAAGAAAAAGTAAAGGGAAATAGCCTATAAAAAGAGCAATGAGAGATTAAGGGGGGAAAAAAGACAAGCTTTTCAGTTTGATGTAATCTCTTTGTCTATTTTTGCTTTTTTCCTTAGCTTTTGGATTCATATCTAAAAAATCGTTACCCAGACCAATGTCATGGAGTTTTTCCCCTATGTTTTCTCCTAGTAATTTTACAGTTTCAGGTTTTGTGTTTAAGTTTTTAACCCATTTTGAGTTTTTTTTTTTTTTAATATGGTATAAGATAGGAGTCCAATCTCCTTCTTCTGTATTTGGATAGTCAGTTTTCCTAATGTCATTTATTAAAGAGACATTTCAGAGACAACCTACAGATTGGAAGAAAATATTTGCAAACCATACAGATGATAAGTGGTTCACATAAGTAACTCAACTCAATAGCAAAATAATAATACTATTAACCTGATTTTAAAATGGGCAAAAGGCCCAAATAGACATTTTTCAAAAGAAAACATACAAAGTGGTCAACAGGTATCTGAAAAATGCTCAACATCACTAATCATCAGGAAAATGCAAATTAAAACTATAAGATATCATCTCACACATGTTAGAAAGGGGATCATCATTTTTAAAAGGTAAATATTTAAGAGAATGTGAAGAAAATATTCCCTGTACACAGTTCGTAGGAGTGTAAATTAGTATAAATATTCTTTTAAAACAGCATGGAAATTCCTCAAAAAACTAAAAATAGAACTACCATAAAATCAGAAAACCTGCTTCTGGACATATATTCGAAGGAAATGAAGTCGGTATAGCCAAGAGATATCTGCATTCCCCGATTTATTATAGCAGTACTCACAATAGCCAAGACATAGAATCAACCTAAGTGTCCACCAACAGATGAATAGATAAAGAAAATATGGGATATATACACAATAGAATACTATTCAGTCTTTAAAAAGAAAGAAATTATGTCATTTGCAGCAACATGAATAAACCAGGAAGATATTGTGTTAAGTGAAATAAGCCAGACACAAAAAGACAAATACTGTATGATCTCACTTGTATGTAGAATCTAAAAAAGTCAAACTCATAGAAGTAGAGAGTGGAATGATGGTTACCAGAAGCTGGGGGTTGGGAAAAAAGAGGAAATGTTAGTCAAAAGGAACAAAAATTCAGTCAGACAGGAGGAATAAGCATCTGAGACCCATTGCTTGGCATGGTCACTATAATTAATAATAGTACAATCTATATTTCAAAACTGCGAAAAGAGTAGATTTTACATGTTTAAATTTCAGAAAAATGTTTAGTATATGAGGAGATAGATATGTTAATCCGCTTGATTTAATCATTGCATAATGTATACTTACAGTAAAACCTCATATTAAACCCTATAAATATATACAATTATTATCTTCAATTCCAAAGAAAAAAAAGGAAAGACTGAAAATTAGGTAAGTCACTGCCCATCCTGACCCCAATTTGCCCCCTGTTTTTTCATTCTAGTCCATGAATATAGACCAAGGCACACGCTCGAACACCTTTTTCCCATCCACAATAATTTTTTGCCAGAGCATATAAAGCAACTCTGACCATTCTGTTTCTACACTTAAAGTATTAGAATTTTCAGTTGCATCCATCATCTCAGGTCCAGACACAGTTCTCTAGGGCCCTCTGTGGCTGGGCTTCTGTCCAGCTTCATTTACGTTATTTTCGATGTTTCATTCTCTAGCTTAGTACTGCAGACATTTGCCTCTTCTTACTCTGCTTCTTCCCCTGATACTGCTGCCTCTTCTCCCTCGTTTACAGGACATTTTTATTTTGTGATTTAGTTTAAGCTAATGATCTCACTGTATTTTCATTATAGAATAAATAGAACTTTTACACTTATTTTGTTTACACGTCTTTCTTTTCATCCTACCAGTCTGTAATTTCCTTCAAAGTGGAAAATGAGTCTTATTTATCCTTGCATTCCAAGTGTGTAGAACAATATTGACTTTTCATAGGTGTTCAATAAATTTTTTTGAATCAAGGAATTGAACACCAACTTGGTCAGTTAGAATTGTTTCATAAACCATCTGATGAATATGTGACAGATGTTATAGCGATAGTCTTCTGAATCTCTCGTTCCATTCACTTAAAGTTTAGAAATATTCCTGTACTCTTTGTTGTTGTTGTTGTTGTCGTTTGTTTGTTTGTTTGTTTGCTTGTTGTTTGGGGGGGGTTGAGCTGGAGTCTCACTCTGTCGCCCAGACTGGAGTGCAGCGGCCGCTTCCAGCCACCGCAGCCTCGACCTGCTGGGCTCCGGCGATCCTTCCACCTCAGTCTTCCAAGTAGTCAGAATTACAGGCATGCGCTACCACGCCCGGCTGATTTTTGATTTATTGTAGAGATGAGGTCTTGCCAAGTTGCCCAGGCGGGTCTCGAACCCGCGGGCTCAGGCAATCCACTCACCTCAGCCTCCCAAAGGCGCGGGATTACAGGCTGAGCCACCGAGCGTGGCTATTCCTGTACACTTAAGGGACCATGTCCATGAAGGGTACAGTATTAAAAATTTTCAACAAATTTGGCTTCCATCTTCCAGTAAACAGATTCTTTTTCCAAGATGTTACTCTGGGTTTTAGATGGCACTTTCTGATCATAGAGCTGAGCAATTCTTTGTAAACATTTCTACAGAGTGGATAAACATCTCTACATAGTCACTCCAAGTCATGTTTTCATCTCATCAGACAAAGAGTAGCACCTGGCAATTTCCAAAGAAAGTCATGCTTCCAAGTACTTTTCCTGTTATACACAACATCGCTAGTCTGTTTCCTCAAATACCAGATACTTATAAAATTTATGGAAGTATGTTTTCTTTAAAAAAAAATCCATACAAGTTGGAGCAAACAGAGAAGCATTAAAATGTGGGGTTTTTTAAAGTATTCATTTTATTATTATTATTATTATTATTATTATTATTATTATTATTATTTTGAGTCAAGGTCTCTGTCACCCAGGCTGGAGTGCAGTAACACAATCACGGCTCACTGCAGCCTCTAACTCCAGGCTCAAGGGATCCTCCCACCTCAGGCCTCCCAAGTAACTGGAACTATAGGCACCCACTACCACGACTTCTAAATTTTTTTATTTTTTGTAGAGACAAGGTCTTGCTATGTTGCCAAGTCTGGTCACAAATCCTGGGCTCAAGCAGTGCTCCTACCTTGGCCTCCCAAAGTGGTCATTACAGGCACGAGCCACTGTACCTAGCTAACGTGTTTATACGGTTCTCAATCTACTTGTTCTAACTTTCACTGGAGACGGACTCCTAACTAGCCAGGTCCTGTCTTGGCCTCCTGTGTCTCCCTGCTGCCTCGCACAGGGCACTGGTCCTCTGTGCTCACTGGTTAAGTGAACAGATAAATTCATGTGTTAATCCCTGGAGCCATAAGAGGAAGGTAAACATTACTAGCCATCACGTGTTTTTTCAATCATCTGCCTTTGGATGAGAGATTAGAACAGATAGCATTTCTATAATTATTTTTGATTAAGTGGTTCTAATTTTGCTGAACACTGTAATTTCTTACAATGCACATAAAGGCCAAAACTCTAGTATGGTAGGGTTCAGGAGAGAAGAAGGATCAATCTCATTACATTATGATCCAGGCGAGTTTAATGTCCATTTACAAAGACAGAAAGGACATTCTTATTAGACTTAAATGCTTTTTTATTTCCCCAATGTTTTATTTCGAAAACCTTCAAACCTACAAAAATGCTGAAATAATATAACGAATACTCATATACTCTTCACCAAATTTACCATCTTTCAACATTTTTTGCTATTTTGGGTTTATAGATCTCTCTAATATTACTTGAGGAAACTTTTTCCTCTTTGTATTTAATCACAACCTGTTGGTAATAGCTTGAGGTTATGTGAATATCCTCTTCCCCCACAACTTTTACCTAATGGCTGTAATATCCATTGATCCTTCTTACCTTATCTGAATCAATTATTTTCTTTTATGTTATTTTGCTTTGCTTTTATTTTATTAAACCAGAGTCTAACTCTGTGCCCAGGCTAGAGTACAGTGGCACACTCATGGCTCCCGCAGCATCTGCTTGCTGGGCTCAGGTGATCCTTTCCCCTTGGCCTTCCAAGTAGCTGGAACTACAGGTGTAAACTATCGCGACCTGCCACACATCCTTTTTTCACCACGATCTTAAGACATTATTTTCTCTTTTCTGGATGTTCAAATTACCCTGTTGAGCTTGTTGCATCTTCTTCAAGACAATGTCTGTATTCTTTCAACTTATGTCTAGCCTCCTCTGTCTCCTATTTTGCTTTCTGATGCCAGTCTTACCTTCTACATTTCCCTGCCTCAGACATGGAATCAGCTGTATCTTGACAGAGTCCTGAATCCCTTAAAAGGGCAATGGAATTTGGAAGCCAAGATCTGTTAGAGTACTTATTGCTACAACTTAAGCTTCTTGAAAACAAAGAAAATGTCTGGTTTTGCTCAACTTGTATAGCCAGTGCCTAAGTACACGATCTCACACAGTGTAAATGCTCAATAAACACATGCTGAATGTTGACATTCTAAGAAATGGATACACTTGCAAAAATTATTATGTGGTTTTTTTGGGGAGTATTCTAATTTGGAATATCTTTCATCCAAGAGGTCTCTGATCGCATTTTATTATGTGACCTTGGAAATCATGTATTTAGTCTTGAAATAAGGTCTTAAGTGAGCTTACTCTTTCCTTGTATGAATGCTGATGTCATCATAAGAATACTCTTTTAAACCTTTTTCTTGATGATAGCATATGAGTAAACATATTTATACAAAGGACCAGATATATATGTACCACAGGTAATATAGAAAAAAATACTGGGATTCAATGTTAAATATTTTTCCCCAAAGTTTACAAATTATACCATTTGGCAGTGGCCTATTCCTTGGCTGTCTGCTGATGCTTGATGTGTCTAGATACAAGTGAAATAATGCTATCTATATATTTTTTTCACTCTAACAGAAACTGGGTTCTTAAAAATTATTCTATCTGACCTGCTACTCTCAGTGCTGTGACTATAGACTCCATTTCTACAAAATGTTCAAAGAGTTTTAAAATAGGAATTAGGATTTTTTGCTCACCCTACTTATTTTTTCCTTAACTTACATCCAGTTTAAGGAGGTGAAATGGCTTACTAGTTTTTTTTTTCTTCTTTCAAAAAGCTACAATTTTCCGAAATGGCAGACTGCCATTTAAAGCAGAGTTGTTAGGCATCTCTCTTGTGGATTTAAACTGTGACTGCTGGCTAAAAGCTGAAAGGGCCATTTTTCAAGCAGCACTTAGGTTTAGGAGCCAAGAGGGTCCTAAAATCTAAAGTGTCTCTATTTTTACTGGGGGGAAAATGTTAAATTTTTTTTAGTCAAGAGAGAGTCGATGTTTTCACTAGTTTTTCTCTTTTGCAGTCATCATAATTAAGAAAACCATTCGTCACAGAACTCTGACTAGCATATTTTGGCATAGCAATATATCTTTCTGAAAATGTCACCAGTTTATAAGTCACCTTTCATTATTCTCATCTTAAACCTGTATTGGGATGCTTCAAACCTGCATTTTTATGATTTTGATTATGAAAGTAACATTTTATATAAACCTTCAGTAAATCAAGGTAAAGCATTCTTAATTAAATGCTGGTAAAGACCTTTATTAGTAAGCCAACAAAATGCACATTACTGATGTTATAAAAAAGCATTCTCTTTACATGAGGAAAGGCACACCATAATATGTTAAAGTAATGTCTTTTAAATAATGTTTTGCTATAATTTATCATCTATAATACTGCAGGTCACCCCCTAGGATTTCAACACCTCATCAAAAGAGAAAAGGAGACTCAACTTTCTTTAAGGAAAACACAGTTATGACTGTGGTTCTAGGTAAAATCCCTGATGCAATGCCACATTGGTTGAATGATTTGAAAAAAGCATTGAACAAACATGTAATTTATAAATACCAAACTCCATTAAGTCTTTCTTGACAACATAGCTATCCTGGTGATATTATTCAGGTATTGTCTGAGCAGAGATGGCTCATGGTTAGTCAGAAAGTCTTCAATCGCACCGTCGAGGAACTTCTCTCTGGATTCAAGTTTCAGCAGAAATGGCCCTTTCTAACAGCATTGTCCTGGGACCATTTTTTCTTGTCCCCCATCTCCCTATACAGGCTTTAAACAATTCTAACAGTCAGTATCAGTAAGAATTTATTGACTGCCAACAGGGTGCACAGCATTGTACCAGGTTGCTCTGTTACTTTGATGCACCGGTTTTTTACTGCTACCCATGAAACTAGCTTCTGTCTTTGCTGCAGCCGACTGCAGTTTACAATGCTAGAGGGTCAAACACCTCTCATCTAAGGAAAGTTTAGTATGAGTCTTAATTATAATCTATGGCAGCACTTGACTTAAGGCTGAAATTTTTCATCATGACTTGCCAAAAATTAAATAATGTTTATTAATTATATTGAGTCAATTTAGATCTGTGAAAATCAATCCAACACATAATATTGATGATGCAAAGAAAATTATTTAATGAAAATTGTGGTTGGATTATTTTTTGTGAGGCATGGAAATTATGGGAAATAAACATTCTAAAAATTAGACAAGAAACTTCTAAGGATTACTCCAGGTGATATACTGTCATTACTGCCCAAAGATATTTAATCAGTTACTCATTTGGCATTCTTTCTAAGAAAAAATTATTAATAATCAAAATGTCCATCCATTGATGGCTAATATTTAATTGATAATCAATTGATAAAATATCAATTGATAAATAATGGACTATTGTGTAGTCATTTAAAAAACAGCTCTGCATAAACTGATTTGTTCAAGATGTATTGTCTAATAAAAGATATAATTTACTGAATAGTGTGTGTCATATGATCTCACTTCTGTTATTATGTATATGAATAATTAATTATAATACCTATTTTAAATCTGAATGCTAATCTACAATTAGTATATTTCTGTACACAAAGATAACACATATTTTCCATACAAACACACACACACACACACACCCATACACCCATGTACACACATATGCATACACACAAGTATATATTATTATTATTTTCATAGTAAAAGGGAAAAGCAATCAATAATTTTTAAATAAAAAGATTATTTTGTGATACAGTAAAATACTGTCAACATATCAGCTGAGAGAAAGAAGTTTCAAAAGTGTGCATGACATGATCTGTGTCATAAAATAAATGTGTGTGTGCATACTTGTGAGTACACACATGTTGCACAGAAAAAAACTGAAATAGTCATCAAAATGTAGAAAGGGTCTATTTCTGGAAGGTAGGGTATTGTTGATTTTATTTCCTATTTTATTGTCCTTTTATTTGGTTTTCAAAGCTTTTAATAAACGTCAATTATTTTGTAATCAGAAAAGTAACACTTTTAAAAGACAAAAGCTACATAAGGTAGTTTGTTACAACATTGTAGTGGCAAAAATATGAAAAAATACGCACTAGCTAGTTAACATTTCTTACTTCAAGTGAGGGTGGGGATAAGGACAGGAAGATAGGAATGGAGAAGGGTGGAAAAATATATGTGTAATATACTACATATGGTATATCTATGTGATATACCATACACAAACATATACACAATGCATAATTCAGCTAACTGTTATATACGCGGGAACCAACACGCTCCATTCTTTTTGCCCTGCAAAACTGACTTTTCCGCTTCCTAATCTCTAGGGTGGATATTTTAATTATGAATAGGGTGCTCCCATAATAAACTTTAGCATTGCACTGGGAAGATTATATTTTATTGCAGGCACCAGCTTTTATGTGGGTCTATATTAGGCTGTATTACCTCTATTATCATCTTCATGTCCCCCACTACCTACATGGTGCAGCCTGTGAAAGATGCTCATTGAAGATAGGTGTGTATTGATTGGTTGATTGAATTAATGAATTAATGAATTATAGATCTATTCCTGGAGAATTGATTCCTCTAATTAAGCAGATGTTAACTTAGTTTATGTTTAAATTAATATAATTACATTTAATTAATGTTTAATTTAATTAACTTAAATTAAATTCTAGTTAAGAATCCCTGATCTGAAGTCAGTTGCACCTTGCTTGAATAAGGAGCAAAGCCTACCAGAAGGTTTAAAACTGCCAGCCACTTTGAGATGGCTCTGTGACAAACTCAAATGCCAGTCAATTCTTACAATCATTCCATGACCTCTTACCTTTCCAAGTCGAGACCAAGTCAGATGTTACACGTAGAGACCTGAAATACTATCAAGTATGCATTCTCCACTAGAAAGATGTCTTCGAAAGGGTGCAAAAGTCCTGTACTTGGTGGGGAGGAAGCATGAGGAAAATACCTAGATATTATAGTGGTTTGCAACCCTCCAAAAAAACAATCCTACCAGACAAAAATATTAATCCTTAGTAGTTGATTCCTCTAATTAAGCAGATGTTAACTTAGTTTATGTTTAAATTAATATAATTACATTTAACTAATGTTTAATTTAATTAATTTATATTAAATTCTAGTTAAGAATCCCTGATCTGAAGTCAGTTGCACCCTGCTTGAATAAGGAGCAAAACCTACCTCTATTACAAGAGATAAAAAAAGAAATTGCCTACTTAATTAACTCCCTGCATCTTTAATTTGAAGAAACTCAAGGTGCAGATTTGGATCTACAAAATACCTTCGCTCATACCTGCCATAGGGAAGAGACAGAAGGCATGATCCCGCTGAAGCAGGGGCAGAACACCAGGATGAGTCCATGAGATGGGAAACAGCATGTGGAGAAGGTGGCTAGAACAGTGTTTTTCCAATGAGGTACATGAGCTAATAAAGGAACAGCAGCCAGAGACGTCCTGAGGCCAGCCCCAGGCATTGTTTTAGGTCATGTTCCAAAATATAATATTAGACACTATATTATTGCTACTCTTGACTTCAAGTATCACTTTGCCAGAAAGTTGTATTTCTATACCTCTCCCCCAGACCAGACCAAGTGAACACAATGCTATTTTGGACCAAGAGTCCTTCAGTGTCGTAAACACATTCATAAAAGGTTATACCAGTTATCTAGCCAGATCATTTCTCGTGGCAATAATTCCTCCTGGTTCTGGCTTCTTCCTCTTCATTGACTTGCCACTGAGGTCTCAGTAGTCCAAGTCTTGACACTGAGGGCTCTTGCAATCATGACATGTTTATTGAATGATACATTTCTCAATCATACCATAAACATATTTTGCCTCTTACAAATTATCATGTGTTACTTGTTCCACATATTTTGTTTTTCAAACAAATGAGAGCTTATGTTAGTCTCTAATTCATCATTTCCCAAACCTAGTTCTATAGAATGCTAATGTATTAAGAGATGGGAAAGGTGTTTCTTTAGGATAAGTATTGAATAGGCCTGCTATTTACCTAACAGATAGTTGATATTTATCATAAACCTAGGACTAAAGGAAAGAGAACTGTTCTGGAATCCAATCTTAGCTTTATTAGAATTCCCCAGATGGTCATGAATAAGTCCATCTCCTTCTCTAGGTCTCAGCTTGCCCATTGGAAAGTACCAACTAGAGCCAGAGCCTCTCTGGGGTCATTTCCAGTCAGGCATTCAAGTAATATCCAGGATAAGAGTCTTCAAGTTATCTTTAGATAAATAAACTTTTCAAAAAACTAGTTCCACTAAAGTGTCGTAGAGTTTACTAAACAAGTCAAAGCATTTGATATTTAGAGTGAAGCCTGGAACTTAAGTAACAAAAATAAATCTGAAATCATAGTGATCAATGCAGAACTTTGTTTTCCTTGAGATACTTGAATTCTAGGAATTTAGACATAAGAAATATTAACTACTTGGTCAAACTCTTTAATTTTCTGAGAACCATGGTGTTTTAAAATATGTGTAGCCCAAGCACAGTGACTCATGCCTGTAATTCCAGCACTTTGGGAGGTTTAGATAAAAGGATTTCCTGAGCCCAGGAGTTCAAGACCAGTCTGGGCAACATGGAGAGACTTCATCTCTAAAATAAATTTTAAAATTAGCCAGACATGGTGGTGCATACCTGTAGTCCCAGCTACTTGGAAGACTGAGGCAGAAGGATTGCCTGAGCCCAGCAGGTCAAGGCTATGGTAACCATGATCATGCCACTGCATTCCATCCGGGGCAACAGAGTGAGATTCCAACTCAAAAATAAAATAAAATAAAATAAAACAAAATAATATCTGTTTCCTGAGCTCATATATTAGTGCTATATGTAATTCTGCATCCTAAAAATCAGTTCGATAGATTTACCCAGATTTATTTACTCATTAATTCATTTGCAACCATAAATGTGAATGTATCAGAACCGGGTTTGATTTGCAAATTATTATACTTGGGAAAATCCGTTAAATTCTCTCCACCTTAATTTCACCATTGGAGGAGCAGCAGTGTCAATATCTGCCACGAAGTAGTTGAGCAACAAATAGTATTTGGTTTTTTAAAATTAATTCATTAACGTAAAAGGTGTTTCTGGGCTGGGTGTGGTGGCTCACGCCTGCAATCCCAGCACTTTAAGAGACCAGGGCGAGAGAATTGCTTGAGGCCAGGAGTTCAAGACCAGCCTGGTCAACATAGTAAGCCCCTTGTCACTATAGAAAAAACAGTTTGAAAATTAGCTCGGTGTTGTGGCACATACCTCCAGTTCCAGCTGCTTCGAAGGCTGAGGTGGGAGAACTGCTTTGTGTCCAGGCTGCAGTGAGCTATGATTACACCACTGCACTCCAGCCTTGGCAACAGAGCAAGCCCCTATCTCAAAAACAAATAAAAGATGTTTCTTTACAGAAATGTGAGAGTTTTTAAAAATTCAGCATTCAATTCTTTATTCACCTGAAGAGATTCATAATGTACATAATTATATAAAAATCTCCATTAAGTAATGTGTGTAGAACTTTTAACCCAATGGTTCTAACTTATTCATTAGCAAGAACTTTTCCTCAGTGCATTACCTATTAACCCATTATGCGACATGACTATTCCTTGAAACACTAATTGAAAAACACAGTTCTCATTTTATCACAGAGCCATAATTTTTTAATGATCGTTTAGTCTCTTATGTTTATTTTAGCCACCATAGTGCTAGGAATAGGTACTCAACAAATACTTCTTAAATTAACCTTAGGAGAAGCTTTGAGGAGTGTGAACATGGTTCCCAACATACCAGTGGCCAAACTGGCCTAAGAATGTTATCCCCCAAGAAACTAGACTATGTTTCTGGGACTGCCCGAGGCTGCCAAGAGGCTGCCAAGAGGACTGCCTGAGGCTGTCTGAGGCCTGCTTCACCAAACGGTGAAGCTTTCTGTGTGTGCCATTGGTCAAGAGCATGCTGCAAGCCAAGGAGACTTCTTCCTCAGTGGGAGCAACTTAAAAACTTGCAGGACCCAGGGCAAAATGAAAATGCAGGCTTCTTGTTCAAAAATTATTAAGCTTTTCAAAAAAGTCATAGTAGAACACTGAACCAACAGCAGGGTCCTTGGTATGAGGTTCAGTGTGTGTGTACTGGTCACAGGACCATGAAGCCTGTCCTGATGCTCAGATCTGGGAGAAAAGCCAAAGGCAACAATGGCAACCGGGAAACAGACAGGTGAGGAAATGATGGTGGACTCACTGAGAAGAAGCCTAAACCTAACCTTCCATGCAAGAATGGGTTCCTCCTGGATGTCTCCTTGGACTCTGAGGCAGGCAGAAATATTTGAAGACTTCACAAAGATAAGAAAAGAGAAGTTTGAGGATGTGATTGAATTCGGCTCCCCAGACTCTCTACTTACCCAAAGGTATCCCAAGGCAACTGCTTGACCCCTATGGGTGACTACTCTTACCATGCGATCTGTTGGTTGGGACAAAGATGGAGGTGGGTGAGTTGGTATTGAAAAGGAATATTTGGAGGAGCAATGATGTTACTGTAGTGAGGCAATTTATTTTTCATCTAGGTCGAAACTTTCAAAAGTATAAATGAAAGAGACATTTTTATTTTCTAACAAACACTGTGATTGGGAGTATGCTAAAACATGGAGATACAGATTATAGTATGTTCATTCATTCCAGAATGATGACAAAGTTTCAGAAATAATAGTCTAGAAGGGAGTCCCACTTCCAGTATGACAGCATGGGGACCTTCAGAAATTTACTACCCAGTGAAACTGGTGAAAATTATTAAAGGAAAAAAAATCAAAGTTTCCAAAAATAGTCCTCAGGGCATACAGCAAATGAAGAAACATTTATGCAAGAAAATCTATACAAGCACAGTAAAAAAAAACAGTGAGAATCAGTGAATGTGAACCAAGAGCTACTCTTCTCTCCCTCTCCCAGCTCCGTGTCACAAAACCTTACTCCAGACTGTTAGTACCAAGAACACAGAGCTTCTTGTACCTACAGCTCCTAGCCAAAAGCTATGGGGGGGGGGACAGAATGTCAGCATTTCTCATTCTGCCCCCAGTTACCTGTTGCTGAGTCTAAGCTCCAGGCAAATGCAACCAAAAAGCGGGGACTTCTTTCTTCTGTCCAGCCCCCACTTGTGAGATAGAGGCTCTATCTTGAAGATGCCACCATTAAGAATCATGGGACACCAATTCCTTTTGCCTCTGCTCCAAAAATGGAGGCTCCATGCTGAGAGAGGCAAGTGAAGAGATCTGAAGACACCGTTCTCCTCTTCACAAAGTACTTGGCTCCTAAAGTGGGGGTGTAGCAAAGAGAGAAGCACAGCTTTATCCCCCACTCCCAGTTTCAGAAATTTTGTATGAGCAGTGTAGGACTAGAGAAAGAGGCAGGTCATAAAACAGAGCACTCCAAATCTCTTCTCAAGGGAAATTATTTGCTTTTTTTTTTTTTTTGAGTTGGAGTCTCACTCTGTCGCCAAGGCTGGAGCGCAGTGGCAGGCTCACAGCCACTGCAGCTTCAACCTACTGGCTCAGGTTATCCTTCCACCTCAGCCTTCCAAGTAGCTGGAACTACAGGCACGCACCACTACACCCAGTTAATTTTTTGATTTATTGTAGAGATGAGGTCTCACCAAGCTGCCCAGGTTAGTCTCGAACCCAGGGGCTCAGGCAATCTTCTCACCTCAGCCTCCCAAAGTGCTGGGATTATAGGCGTGAGCCACCATGCCCGGTCTAAAGAAATTATTTTCTTTTTTTTTTGAGTTGGAGTCTCACTCTGTCGCCCAGACTTCAGTGCAGGGGCCATTCCTGGCCACTGCAGCCTCGACCTGCTGGGCTCCAGCGATCCTTCCGCCTCAGCCTTCCAAGTAACTGGAATTACAGGCACGCGCTACCATGCCCAGCTGAAGGAAATTATTATTTTCAACAGGGTGTGGAGTAGTTCAAGCTTAAGCACACTCTCAAAAGCAATAGAGGTTGTGACAAAGGCAATTGGGAAAAGATAGGCAGATTCATAGGCTAGACTGTAGGCCTGCTAGTTTACAGGAGAGACCCAGGGAATAAGACAGCTGAAATAAGCCCTTCTGATGTCAGAATAAATTTCAGATCCTGACATCAAGAACTATCCCTTCAAAGGAGCCCCAATTTGACTGGATCAGTCTGTGAAGCAATTTACGCCTTAGTGCACTGCTGAAAACAAGGGAGAAGCAACCTGCAATTAATGGAGCTTAACATCTGGGTGTGGTCAGGAAAGACAAAGAGAATTTTGGCACAACCACTATAATTGCAAAGTACTCTTGGATACACCCAAAGCTGCACCTCTGAGGTGGAACATCGGAAGCTTCCACCTTGGGTATAAATAGACTTCACTAAAATAATCCAGCCAGTCATTAAACAAATACCAATAACAAGCCCCTGGTGGGGGCGGGGGAGGACCAGTACCCAAGTTGCTATATTAGCTAAAATGTCCGGTTTTCAACAAAAAATTATGAGACATTCTAAAAAACAAGAAAGGATAACCAAATATATTGAGAGGGAGAAAGCAGGCAACAAGCACCAGAAGTTGTGTTTAACAAATAAAGACTTCAAAGTAGCCATTATAAGTATGTTTAAAGATATAAAAGCTACCATGATTAAATAATTAAAGAAACATATGATGACAATGTTGCATCAAACAGAGAATATAAACAATGAAACAGATTCTGGAGTTTTGTCTATGGTCAACTGATTTTCTACAATTGTGCCAAAACTATATAATGGAGAAAAGACTTTTCAAAAAAATTGTTCTGGATAACCACACGCAAAAGAACACATTCTGTTACAAAATTTACCTCAAAATGGACCAAAAACCTAAATGTAAGAGCTAGAACTATAAAACTCTTAGAATATATAAGGGTAAATCTTCAAGACCTTGGGTTTGGAAATGGATTTAGATATGACACCAAACGCATAATCAACAAAAGAAAAAATATTTAAATTGGAATTCATCAAAATTAAAAGCTATTGTATTCAAATGACATTATCAAGGAAGACAATCCACAGAGTGAAAGAAAAGATTTGCAAATCGCATATTTAACAAGTGACTTGTATCTAGACTATATGAAGAATCTTTGCAACTCAAGAATAAAAAGACAAATGACCCAACTTTAAAATGGCCAAACGGGCTCAGTGGTTCACGCCTGTGATTCCAGCAGTTTGAAAGTCCGAGGCAGGATAATTGCTTGAACCCAGGAGTTTGAGCCCAACCTGGACAGCACAACAAGCATCCATCTCAATTAATAATAAAAAAAAAAATAGCCAAAGACATTTTTTCCAAAGAAGATCCACAAATGACCAACACAGGGAATGGTGCTTGACAGTATCCATCATTAGGGAAATGCAAATCAAAACCTTAGTGAGATATCACTTCATACTCACTAGAATGGCTATAATCAAAAAGTCATATCATAACGAGTGCTGGTGGGAATGTGGAGAAGTAGAAATTCTATACACCGTTAGTAAGATGTAAAATAGTGCAGCTACTTTAGAAAATTTTGATTTTTTTCAAATAGTTAACCAAAATTATGATCCAGCAATTCCATTCCTAGGTGTATACTCAAGAGAAATGAAAACATATGTCCAACCAGAAACTTGTACACAAATGTTTTAGCAACATTATTCATATAAGGCAAAAAGTAGAAACAACCCAATGTCCATCAACTGATGAATGTCTGAACAAAATGTGATATACTCATATAACATAATATTATTCAGCTATAAAAAGGAATGGAGACTGGGTGTAGTGGCTTATGCTTGTTACCCCAGAACTTTGTAAGACCAAGGTGGGAGGATTGCTTGAGTCCAAGAGTTCAAGACCAGCCTAGGCAATATAGTGAACCCTTGTCTCTGCAGAATATCAGAAAATTGGCCAGGTGTAGTGGCACACACGTCATCACAGCCGCACCATCACAGCTCAAGAGGCTGAGGTGGAAGGATCGCCTGAACCAGGAGGTCAAAGTCAAGGTAACAGAGTGAAACCCCAACTTAAAAAAAAAAGGAATGGAGTACTGATAGATGCCATAGCCTAGATCAACCTTTAAAATATAAGTGAAAGAAGCCAGTGACACAAGACCACATATTATATGATGCCACTTATATGAAATGTCCAGAATAGACAAATTTATAGAAACAGAAAGTAGATTGATGGTTGCTTAGGACTTGAGAGATGCAAGTGGAGAGAATGAAGTGCTGATAGTTAAAGGGTACAGACTTTTTACAGGTGATCACGATGTTCTAAATTTGAAGAAATTCTAAGACAGTGATGGTTGCATTTATCTGTGGCTATACTAAAACCCATTACGTTGTATACTTTAAGCGGGTGAATTATATGGCATATTAATTGTATCTCAATAAAACTTTTCAAAATGATGTAGGACTTCAGTCTTTTTCTCAGACCTCAAGGATTGTCAGCCCAAGAATGCAAGAAATATCACTATTTCCCTCTTTGTTCTATAACTCAGACCAGAAAGAATTTAACTACTGACACTGGTATCATCTCTCTCTCTCTCTCTCTCTCTCTCTCTCTCTCTCTCTCATACACACACACACCCTATGAGGCCAAAAAAGTACCCCCACATTTGGAAGAGACATAGATCATAGTTACAGTTATGAGTGGTCATCAAAACAAAGTTCACTAAGTTGCAAGAGCCGGGAGGCTGGGGGGTGGGTAGGGGCAGGCTTCCTATTGCCTTCTCCTGGCTTGTCTCTGGTCCTCCCAGTCTACTTGCTCTCATGATATATGCCAGCAACCATCCAGCACAAACCAGAAGTCTGCGCTCTAGCTTTCTTCTATTCATAGGATATGAAAGGACCCCTATAAAAAATAAGCAAAGACCCCAAATTGTATAATCTATACATAGTCCTTTCCATTCTCAAATCCTGTGCCCAGGATCACATGACAGCACTAATGATATTTTGTCAAGGTATCCTGATCACTAATGCTGGTTTATTTCACTCTTGAATCAATACAGTCTCTAGCAAGTGTGCAAAAATTTGACCTCAGATCAGTGCACCTATAAATAGTTCAAAAGTCAAAAAATAGAGGACTAAAGAAAATGCCTTTTTCTCATTGTCAGAATTTTTCCTTTAGTCTCTAAAATCTAGTGTTTGTTATATGTTGATTCTGGTTTTAAAAAATGGGATTAACCTAATGACTATAGAAAAAGTAAATTACTGGTGGTAAATTCTTAGGTAGGGTTGAAAACAAAATCCTCTGAGCACAAAAGTGAGAAGTCTAAAGAAGAATTAATTAATCTGTCAATTAATCTTCAAGTAATTGACAGGTTGTTATGAGAAATGCCAGTGTGCAGTTCAAAGAACATAGGAGAGACTTTGTACTTGAATAAATAGATATTAAGTATGTATTCCTTCAAGATCACAAGCTGACCAGAAAACAACTGAGAATTCTCAACAGTGACATTTGGGTTTTTTTCACCTAAAGACTGAACAGCTGCTGTAGGTCAAATACCTACCATGTGCCTGGTAGATACTCAGTAAAAGTCTGATTATCTGTTTCTAGAAGTATTGGGTTAAAAATAAAATATGATGTCTGAGAAAAAAGCAAGATACTACAAATTAAACTTCACATTAACAACTTAAAAAATTTAAAGATACTTGAAAATGAAATTTATTATGTCAGACAAAAAAACAACCACCACCAAACACCAGTGCCAAATGATCCTCATCTTAAATTGTCCATATTAGTTAAGAAAATCAACATTTATTTCATTGCATAAGTTGGAAACCCCAAGGGCACCCCCAACCATCTTTTCCTCTAGATTTTACTTTAGCAATCTCCATATCTATCTGCTTTCCTAGATTAGACATTCATGCTTTATTCTTGCTTGTATTATTATAAAACTACTTTTCTGTATCACAGTCTCTGCTTCACTTGAACCCCATTCTCCACACACATCTCAGCTAACCGTGTTACTACGGTGCTTAAAAACTTCCGGGCTCAATGGCTCAGCCTGTAATCCCACGCCTTTGGGAGGCTGGGGTGAGTGGATGGCCTGAGCCCCGGGGTTCGAGACCCGCCTGGGCAGCGAGACCTCATCTCTACAATAAATCAAAAAATCAGCCGGGCGTGGTAGCGTGCCTGTAGCTCCAGCTACTCGGAAGGCTGAGGCGGAAGGATCGCCGGAGCCCAGCAGGTCGAGGCTGCGGTGGCTGGGAGCGGCCACTGCACTCTAGTCTGGGCGACGGAGTGAGACTCCAACTCAAAAAAAAAATAAAACAATAAAAAATTCCGTGGCTCTCCCGCCATTGCCTACAACGTCCAAACTCCATGCACGAAAGTCTCTTCAGAAACTGGTCCTAGTCTGACTTTCTAGCCTTAGTTTCCAGGCACTCAAGGCACCTTCTGGTTGGCTCCAGCAACATCCCCCACTGTCTTCTGTAACAAAACTGTATTTTCTTGCCTCCAGGCCTCTTGCCGCTGCCTAATATATTTCCCTTTCTCATTCCTTTGCCTCTCCCTGAGTCCTACTTCTACTTAGTACTCACCTTACGCATCACTTCTCGTTTTCACCTTGGGCAGAATTAATTTCCTCCTCATCTGTATTCTCATGACACCATATAGAATCTGACTTATCACTTTGTGTTATGGTTATGTTACTTACATGTCTATAAACATTTTTAAAATAAAGGACTTATTTATTATTGCATCCTGGCACTGAGCCTGGCATGAAGTGGATACAGATTTTATTAAATGAAGCTTCTATGTAAAAACAAGTCAGGGCGATACAACCTTTGAAACTTAAAACCTTATAAAGTTTCTGCTCACCAAACAGGCAGTACAGTATAATAGGTAAGAGCTCAGACCTGGTCAGACAGCATAGGTTTGAGTCATGGCTTGTGTCACTCTAAGGCGTTACTTCTCTCAACTGTACATCTCCTCAACTGTACATTGTTGATAACGGTACTACCAACTTCAAACAATTGTTACTACGAGTTAAAAGCATTCATGTCAAGCATATTCAATAATACCTGGTGTATATTAAACGTTTGCTATATGGAACTTCTGTTACATTGATCTGAAGACTTTGCATTATACATTTTTTATTCCAAAATATAAGACTTCTATTATAATCAGGACTTAAAGAGAAAATAGAGTACTCCCAAAACTTAGACATCAGTTATTCCATGAACGTTAAAGTAGCAGGGATCAACATTAGAAGGCACAAACTTTGAGTAAAGTAGAACTGGTTTTGAATCACAACTCGGTTACACAACTCAATACTGAGTTGTATGACCATAGGCAAGTCGTGTAACTCTTTGAGTCTCGATTTCCTTATTTCAAAAATACATTTCATAAAACAGTCTGTGAAAACTAAAAGAGATAACATGAGCTTAGTGGTATATTATAGGACTTTTTTAAAACGGCAATTAATATTAGCATGAGATCAGTCATCTGTGAAAGAAACCCATCTTGAAATATGGTCCAAAAGCATGTGGTGAGAGACATTTAGAATCCCAAGTCCAATCAACATTACTGGATACTTAGCTGTAGGAAAATACGATTGACTGTTAAAGACAGTAATGGCCTATTAAAAGAATGTGCTAACAGAAGAGTCACAATCTACATGGAATGTAGAATGCATGGAAATACAAAATCCAGGATTGTGACAGTAATTTCCCAACTCTGAATCAGAAAAGAGAAAAAGCAATGCCGAATCTAGGAGGTGAATCACAAAAAAAAGTATATCTTGTTGAGAAGCAGGAGAAAGTCACTGGGATTTAACATAGCATCACTGAAATATCATTCAAACTAATTCAGTTCTCTTGGCTCTGATTCTATAATCTCCAAGCAATATTCTATTTATAAATATATCTTTGCCAGTAATGTAATTTTAGAAACTAGAATCCTTGAGCAGAAACAAATACCTGAACACTGAAAGGGCATATTCTCTGAAAATTAATAACTTGTCACTTTTAATAAAATCAGATGTTTGGTATTATTGTTAACTTACTCAACATGAGCCAGACTTGAAGAGACCGGTAAAGTCTAGAAGACATGGCAAACAAAAAATCAAGTTGTTTTGCTTTCAAACCAGAGGACTAAGTCCCAGTGTATGGAAACCCCCACAAAGAACTACTTTCCTGTGAAATCCTGCCTAGCTGGCCAGCCCACCTACCTTACTGACATCTCTATTCTGACAATATGTCTTTAACACAAACCATTAGTCTGTGGTAAGAAGGACTCCATTTGCTGATTTTCAATTCCTGAAAGTTCAACCATTGGATATTCTCCGTCTCACAGATAGAACAACAAGAACCTCAACATAGAATATTAGGTATCTTGTTGAAGTCCATGTATCAAGTGTTAACAGAGCAATGATGAAAATCCTTAGATTTTTTTTAAAACTATTTGTTTGTTGAGTTGAGGTCTCACTCTGTAGCCCAAGCTGGAGTGTAATGGCCCAATCACAGTTCACCATAGCCTCAACCTGAGCTCAGGCGATCCTTCCACCTCCGTCTCCCAAGTAGCTAGGACTACAGACGTGCACCACAATGACCGGCTAATTTTTTTATTTTTAATTTTTGTAGAGACAAGGTCTAGCTATGTTGCCCAGGCTGGCCTTGAACTCCTGGGCTCATGCAATCCTCTCGCCTCAGTCTCCCAAAGTTCTGAGATTATAGACTTGAACCACTGCGCCTGACCTCACCCAAGATTCTGATATCATCTCAAATCCAAATCATCATAGTCATTTTAAGTCATTTCCCCCTATAAGATGTCATCCATTATTGTTAACAGTTGCTAACTATTGCTAACAAGCCAGTGGTAAGAAATATTATATTACTAATGCCTAAATAGATAGGTATATTCATTTGGCTAAGGTTTTATAATACTTGGTTAATAAAATGAAGGAAGATCTATGTGCTACCTTTCTGCGCTGGCCCTCACTGAAATGCATCTGACAACTCACCTGCAAGAGATTTAAAGTTATTTTTTTAAAAATGGAACCTAGCATTGTATTTTTTAAATATAGTCGTATTAATGCAAGCAAATACAAACTGAATGCCTTCCGAGTGTTTTAAATCACAGAACTACAGAGATTTTCACAGTTTACTTCTTAGTTGAGGATGGTGTCTCAAAATATGGACTATTTAGTTTTGAAACGCTTCTTGGCAAGATAAATATATGAGCCAAAAGGCATGCAAAACTTAGAGAGGAAAAACGAGCCCTAAATTTTATTTCCAAAACCTACTACATAAAAACATATATTCTATTAAGAAAAGAGAGAGACACTGCCCTCCCCTTTTCACTCTCAAAAAGGAGGATGTGTGAAGTGTTGCAGCGCCCAGAGAGCAATATTCGACTCGCAGCAGACGACATGGTTTCACACATTTGTTACTATACTAGTCCAAATAGATGCGGAAATACACAGTAACTCATTCAGTAAAGAGTTTCTAGGTTACTTATGAAATTTAGAAATTACTCCTAAATGTACAAATTTTCGTTTCATTTATTATGTTCCTAGCACGGAAATATGCTATCCAATGAGTCTGTGGTCAAATTTACTGAAAACTTCACCTGCTGCAATGATCTCAAATATTTGAAAATGTGATAAAATTAATATATTTAAATACACATTTACTAAACTAGTGTCCAAAGATAAAAGAAAAATAAGCTCCACCTTAATATCATTCATAATTCTAATTCATTGTACTAAAGACAAGAGGGATTTGGAGGACTAGAATATTATTTATTACAAGTGAGCTTTACGCATTCACACCACGTCACCCCAAAGGCTTTTGAATATGGCAGAATGGTGATGCACTAGCAAGAAGAGTCAGACTGAACTAGCAACTAACTATGATATATGATAGTCCCAAATCCTTTCAAGTCTCAGGAGAGAGATTGTTCAACATATCAACAGAAACACAGTTGGGCATAAAACCAGACCACTATGCAAACTATACATCTGTTGAAGTCTGTTGAATTCAACCTAGTAATATAAAGTCTTCTGTAATCACTACTCCTGGGGTTTTACCCCATCCCACAGTCTTCTCAGAGAATTCTTTTGTCTACCCCCAACGATAGGGAGAAATTTGACCTTGTGGCTTGTACCTTAGGACCCTGTCTCACTGGTGACCGCCATCGAACCTATCAGAATTTCTCTCCCAGGAGTTTGAAATTGTAAGAAGGCATGTCCGTCAGCTACACTGGTCCTTGATCTCAGCACGTGCACATTCAGGGACTGTGGTAACACCAGGTTGATCACATGCTGAGTAAAAACATCTGACTGCAGAAAAGAGGAGTGGTAGAAGAAAGTAAAAGTGAAGAGAGAAGCAGAGGCAAAAGACCATGTCGGACTGGTGAGCAGAGGGGAGAAAGAGAGAGACATTATCTTGTCCCAATATCATTCCAGTTTCTACTTCTATTTCTCTTTCTTTCTGTAATTGACAAATTGCAGTTGTATACATTTGTGGGGCACAATGCTATATTTTGTGTACGTATATAATGAGCAGTTGGATTAAAGTTAATTAACATATGTGTCACCTTGATTTTCTGTCCTTTTTTTATGATGAGACATTGGAAATTTACTCTGTTATTCTGAGTTTTATGATACGTTATAATTGACTATAGTCACCTGGTGTGCAATCTATCTCAAAATCTATTCCTTTTGTCTCTCTGAAACTTAATACCCTTTGATTAACAACTCCCTATTCCACAGATAAATGGATAAAGAAAATGTAGTATAATTACACAACGGAATATTATTCAGTCTTTAAAAGGGGGAATAATCCTGTCACTTGTAACAGTGTGGACTAATCTGGAGGACATTAAGCTAAGTGAAATAATCCAGGCACATAAAGATAAATACTGCATGACCTCACTTAGATATGAAATCTAATGAGGTTGAACTCACAGAAGTAGAGGGAAGAGTAATGTTTACCAGAGTCTGGGGAATAAGGAGGTGGGAAACAGGGACTTGCATTTATTTCTTCTAGCTCTATTTTTCCTTAAGTTAATTTGAGTCAGTTCTCAACTTAGACTGTTACAGTTCTTCTTACTGTCTTATTTTAGATATCGAATCACTTCCTGCCTTCTTCCTACCATAAGAAGCATGCCACCTTGAAATGATATATTTCTTCTTTCTAACTGCTTCCTTCTCATACTGCTCAGGTAGAATTATTTTAAAATGTTTCTGTAGGTATCTATTGCTGCAGTGAATGAGGCAAGTTTGTGAATAATCAATCTTTGTTTCACTTCTCACTTGAATTTGAGACTCTTGGGCCCCTTTATTAAAAGGTATTTCCTTTTAAAATCTACTTACCTTTAATCAGAACCAGAAACATACAATCACCAGTTTGCAATAACAATGACAACAACAGCAATAACTGCATAAGAAGCCGTTGTTTTTCCCTTCATTGTGATTTCTGGTTAGTCTATCTGTATGCTTGTTTCCCACCCTTAAAAAATAAAAAGAAAAGACCAACTTTCTATATTTTTTTTAATGATTTAGCACATTGACCAGCCAAAAAGCCCAAGGCTCCAAAACCCCAATAAGGCCTTACAATAATAGAGTTTCTCTTCAAAACAAACTTCCCTCAAGAGCACCTGAGTCAGCTGGCTCAACACGGAACAAGACCCCTGACAAGTTTTCCTACGCCACATCTCTGCAAAACCGGAAAGGAGAATCGTGTTCCTGAACAGGTGATCAAAGAATTCCAAGGACAATTCAAGCCAATGCAGAGAATTAGCAAGGAACAATTCCAACCTTAGGTGCCAAATGGATTTTTTTTTTTTAAGTATATTGACAGTTCTGAAAATTTGAACCTTAACTTTATTTTATTTTTCAGATGTGGGGCTCACAATTTTTCTGAGTGAGGTTTCATGCTGTCATTGTAAACGTACATGTAGGCCACAAAGGTCATTTTTTAAATATGAGAGGGTGAGACATTTCCATCTCAGGGCAATAAATTTTTTGTCTTTTACCATCAGAAGTCTTTCTCTACTTCTCTGCAAGATAAAAACCTCCTGCCAGGTGACACCTTGTACACACCAAGACCTAACTTAAAATTGTCTTCCAATGTTTAGTTAGTAAGCAGATAATATTGACCTGCTCTTCTCTCTCTTTCCTATAGAAAAAAAAAAAGACGCAGGCTTTAAATTCAATAAAGGTGTTTTACAAAATCTATAACCAGATAGAGAGTTCTGCAACAAATGACCAACTCACCTCCATAGTGCAGTTTTCTCCCCAAGGTGTTAGAATTGGTGGAAGAATGTGAGGTAATCTGATCTGGGACCTCTTGAAGTTGCTTCTGGGCATGTGGTTTTATTAACATTACATTTAATACAGTAATGTTTTTAATAGCCTGCCCTCTGTTTGTGGAAATAGTAACAAACAGAAGTTGCAGCATTGGGGGCACTTGTAGACTTTATTAAAACTCATACTAATTAATAGATTTTACTTATTAGTCAAAGACCTTTCTGAAAATTGAACTCGAGAATTCAGGACACAGTCTCCATTTTAAGAATCTCACTCTCGGTTCCACCTCCTCTCATGCCAACTCACTTCCTCTGATACCATAACTCCAACAATCCTTTGTCGACCCAAGGAACCTCAACCTGTTGATCTGCCACCTTTTGAAAGTCCCACAGCCCCTTCATGTCATCACTTTTCTCCTGTAACAGCTCAGCTTTCATAGTCCATCATGATAATTGCTCCCTTGGCTAGACCCTTCATGCACTGGGCCCTCTCTCACTTTGTCTTCCATGCTTGGCACAACTCCAGCTCTCTGCCTAATCCATGCCTGCACCTGCTCAACTGATTGTGGCTGAAGACAGACTGGTCTCTGTTGAAATTCACTACCAGAACCTCACAGGGGCCCTTCCAACTGGCAGGCAATTCTGCCATCCTTTCTGAGTCCATGCACTCTCACTTTCCTAGGCCATTGTTTTATGTCTTCTTTTTCATCAAACCTCCAACACCTCCTTATCTATTTTCTCTCTCAGCTGTCATTTTGCTTTTCTTTTCACTCAGAAAATTGAAGTAGTTAGTAGAGAATTTCCACAAGCTCCCACCTTCATATTGACCCACCTCCTGCATCTGTGCAACAAACTCTGCCCTTTTCCTATTTCAGGTAAACAGCCTGGGTCCCTTTGAAGCCCCACAGTCTATGCCCTCTCACCTGTTGGAGAACATCACTCCAGTAAACCCCTCTTTCTCACCACTATCAATTTTCCCAACTCTGAGATATCTTTCCCACTAGCAAACACACATTCCGTCTTTATTCCACCTGAACCACTGCTTACTAACTACCACTCAACATCTCCACTTGAGGGTCTCATAGCTATCTCAAACGTAATTCATCTAAAACCAAGGTCCCGGTGTCTCATCCCCAAATCCCAGACCTTTCCTCCCACAGCTTCTCTACCTCAGATGATGGCATATCCAACCTCTAGTTGCCAAGATTAAAACTTGAGAATAATTCCTAATTCCTTTCTTTCACATCCCTTATTCAGTCTGTCAACAAGTCCTTTTTAGCCTTACCTTCAAAATGAATCCAAAATCTGTTACTTTTTGTCACTTCCATTGTTCTAGCCTGGTGAGATCCACCATTCTTTCTCAGCTGGATTCTCACAATAGTCTCCTAAAAAGTCCCTCAGTTCCCCATACTCTTCTCAACACAACAGCCCAGATGATCATGTTAAAACATTAGATACTGGACACCTTGGGTCACCTCTCTGCTGTAGACCTTCTACTGACTTCCCATCTCACACAGAGTTAAGCCTAGAGTCCAGTGAATACCTTACAAGACCCTGCATTGCTGGCTTCTCCTGCACCTAGGCTCACCTCGGGCTCTCACTCTAGCCATGCTGACCGTCCTGTTCATTTCTCTTCTTCAGGTGCTCTCAGGGCATCTCAGGTCAGGAACTCCCTTTCCACAGACAGCTGCACAGCCTACTCCCTCCCCTCTTTCAGGTCTTTACTCGTCTGCCATTTCAGCAAGGATGGCGGTCAGCTCTGTTTTTGAAATTCTGACTCTTCCCAGACCTCCCCTACTCACCTTCCCTTCTATATTCCTCTCCACTGCACTATTGTCATCAAGTGTTATTTCTATTTTGTACTTGTATTTCAGCCCTCTTTGCCATAATAGACAAGAAATTAGAATGCAAGCTATATCTCCACACCTGGAGTGGTGCCTGATGCAAGGGGGCCCCTCAAAAATGCGTCTCAAATAAATTAGGAATTATGTAAATGATATCTTCCAGGCCACTTACTATTCTAGCTTGCAGTGTATTCATGTCTTAGGTGGTACACTTTTGTCCCCTTTAAAGCAAGAATATTGAAAAGTCCCCTGTACTAGCTCACCTTTGGGCTGGTAGGACTGCTGATTGATAGAAATTAGGAGTAAATTAAAGAAAACTAATATAGATCACATGTGGCAGACTGTATTAGTCTACTTGGGCTGCCATAACAAAATACCAAAGACTGACTGGCTTAAAAAACAAAAATGTATTTCTCACTGTTGTGGAAGCTGGAGGTCCAAGATCAAGGTTCTGGCTGATTCCATTTCAAATGAGGGCTCTCTGCCTGGCTTACAGACAGCCACCTTCCTCCATATCCTCAAAAGGTCTTTCCTCAGTGCATCCCCAGAAAGAAAGAGAGCTATATCTCTGGTGTCTCTTCTTAGAAAGACACCAGCCCTAGGGCTTCACCTTTATGACTTCATTTAAGCTTAATGACTTTTGTAGAGGCCCCATCTACAACTACAGACACACTAGGGGTTAGGACTTCAGCGTAGGAGTTGCGGAACGTTCCATCGTTATGTGGTCCCATTGAACTGTCTTGCCTCAGACTTAGCACAAAGTAAACAAACTTCTGTTTTTCTTCACAGTGATGGGATATATGCAGGTCAATTGCTAGGATATTCTTTTGTTTATCCTCTCACACAGTATCTTTTTGATGGTATGTGATTATGCTTTTCCTTCCTGATATGATTATTATAGGTTTACTTAAGATGCTCAAATCTGTCACAATGTCTCATTCACAAAAGACAAAATAAAAAGAGCACTACTTTAGTAACTGAATTTGAAGGTTCTACTTATTATCTGATTCCCTAGTAATAAACAAATGGTCCAAGTGCTTTTACTTATTATTTGATTCCCTAGTAATAAACAAATGGTCCAAGTGCTTTTTTTTTTTTTTTTAGATAGAGACAAGTTCTAGTAATGTTGTTTAGGTTGTTTAGGTCTTGAACCCCAAGGCTAAAACAATCCTCTTGTCTTGGCCTCCCAAAGTGCTGGAATTATAGGTGTGAGCTATTGTTCCTGCTTTTCTTAATTCTTGAAACCACCTATGTACTCATATATTTGCTATGCTCAGACCCAAGTACAGTTCCCAAAGACCACAAAAAGAAGCACATGGTACTGTCCCTAGATGCAAGCAGACTGTGATCTTAGGATAAAATATTTACACAGAGCACAGGATTAAAATAATAAAATACATGATAGAGTGATAGGACCAGGTATCACAGACAATTCATGCTATAAAATGTCAAAAGTTTTCTGTGCAATTTGAACTATATGAAGCTTCTTGATCTTATGTCTAAGAATGAAAATAGTGTTGTTTTTTAATCTCAGTGAGTCTTAATCAAATACAACATGTGAATTTCATAAAGAAACAAGTAGAAAGTTATCCTGATCAGGAGAAGAGAAACATCCTACAACACTGCTTCCTGTGAGCCAGGGAGAAAAAGATAACTTCTCTTCTGACATCAGTCAGATTGAAGGGAGAGAAGGAAAGGTCTGGGCACTAGTAGAAATAATTGTCTTTGATAGTATGCTAGCTGCTTTTAAAATCAAGACACAAGCGGCAGTCACCAGAGGGAATTTACACATAAGACAATCTGAGTAGATACATGGAAAGGAAGAATTTTCTCTTAAATATTGCTTTCTTACTTGTGAATGGATGATAGAGTGTTTGACGTCTCTCAGGAGAAAAAATATTGTTTTTCCTACCTAACTTCCTGGAATGAGTACAAAACATTTGGCAAATTTCATAGCAGAACATTTACTGTATAACTGATGTGAAAATATTAAATATAATATGCCTTAAATTATCTAATCACATAAAAAAATCTCTACCTTATTTAGTTCAATTCTATAGAATTCAATTCTGTATCTATAGAGGAAATAAAAAATTTGTGACATTTAATTATACTGAAAAATATTTTGTTTATGAAATATTACATTCTAAAACCAAGAGTTTTCTTTGCATAGAAGTTAAAGTGTTTCTATGTGACTCCTAGTGGTTAAAGGATAGGGCTGTTGGGTTTGACATTCTGTCACCTGGTGTGATTATGAGGTAGAGTTTATCACTCTCAAGGCACAGTACTTCCCTATGACTTAAGTCCTTTTGCCTTTAACAGTGCACATTCTTCAGTAGCCCAGAGTGCTTTGCAACTTATCTCTGAAAATAGCTTGATGCAATATCTGTGGAATCTATTCAGACAATGGAATGTTTTTAGCACCTTGCATAAAAAAGTAGAATCCTAATGGGATATGATGACTTGTACCAGGGTCTGCTTTTATCACGCAAAAACCAAGCATGAAGAAAACGTTGACACTTTTGGTCCTGTTACTTGGGCTGTGTTAACAGCATGCTAGAGGCTGGAGTATCAGAAATGGAGCACATGTTCACTTGGAATACCTGCTGCTGTATCGGGCGAGCCTTTGTTTTTCTCAGAACCATTATTTCTCTGTAAATGAAGCAAATAGTGAATGGGGAGCAAAAAATCAATACAGATATAATTTCGTCCCCCCACACACACAAATGCTACTAGCCTGCCTTTTCTTCTCTTTCTTTCTTTCTTTCTTTCTTTCTTTCTTTCTTTCTTTCTTTCTTTCTTTCTTTCTCATAGAGAAATGGGTCTCACTCTGTTGCCCAGGCTGGTTTCGAACTTCTGAGGTCAGGCAATTTTCTTGCCTCAGCCTCGCAAAGTTCTGGAATTACAAGCCTGAAACACTTGCACCCAACCCTGCCTTTTCTTATATTCTTGTATTGCTCTCGCTGCTCAAATCCTTTCACTCTTCTCTCTTCTTCCTGACTAATTTTCTACTCTTCTTTTACATGAATCCTAGGTCCCAGCTAAATTAACTTCTTCTCTTTACCTCTAGGCACATGATTTGCTTTCTCTCCTTTGTAGTATTGCTCCAACTGTCTCTCTTTCATATATTTATTCATCCTACTCCACTCTGAGAATTCAGCTCCTTCATCTTTCTTTCTTTCGTTCTTTCTTTTTTCTTTTTTTTTGAAAGCTGGATTTACTGAGAGGACAGAAAAACGTCCACAGTGGGAGGGGACCTGAGAGGGTTGCCCTCCTCCGTCTTTCTTAAATTTCCTTTATGATTTACTTTATACCTTATGAACTAGTCCTGTGATCCTTTCAGACTGCTCTTTTCTACAAACACTAGTAGTAATTATTGGCCATATCAATTATATGCATCAACAATAGACAGGATCATGTCATGGCTTTTCTACTCCTGGCTGCCACGATTTTTAAATAGTGTATTTTTTTATTCAGATTTCTCCTATCTACTATTTGTACCCAGAATGAAACTATAAACTTCTTGAAGATAGTGACCATATAGCAATCTTGTATTTAATTCCCTAAAGCAATGGTTCTCAAATTGTGGTCCTTGGACCAGCAACATCAGCACTGCTTTGGAGCTTGTTAATTTTTATGTGACACCTAAGGCCCAGCGAATCAGAAATTCTGGGGTTGAGTTTCAGCAATTTGTGCTTTAACAAGCCTTCAGGTGATTCTGATGCGAGAGTTTGAGAACCAGTGCCCTAGAGCATCTAAAACAGTGCCCTGAACACTTACTCAACCCACATTCATTCAATAAATATTAATGGAGTACCTACTATATGCCTGACATTATGCTAGGGATACAGTGCAAAGCAGAAATGTCCCTTGCCCACATGAACTTTTAGGCTAATGAGGGAGACAGATATTATTAAGCAATCTCACAAATAAACATAAAATGGCAGCTGTCATAAGTTGTAGAAAGAAAAGGCACATGATGCTATGAAACCTTATAGTGGGAAATCAACATTGTCTGAGGTGTGCTTCTAAAAGTGTCACTTAAGTTAGAAATGAAGGATGAGTGTGTGTTTAACAGGTGAAGAGGGGCCAAAGCATATTCCAGACTGAGGGAACAGCAAGTGTGAGGGCCTGTGTTGAAGGAGAACATGACCGGTGTGGCTGGAGCACCGGATGTCAGGAGAAGAATAAAAGATGGGCCTCCCACCCCAAGCTTAAACCTATGGTCTTTTTTCTAAAATGATGGAGAGCCATTTAAGAAAGGTGTAAAGCAGGAGGGCTTTAGGGGATTGGGGTGGTAATGTTAGAGTTATGTTTCAAATAGATCACACAATGTAGAAAATAAATTCACAGAGTCGGGGTGGCTGTAGCAGGACAAGTTACAAACTTTTGCTGTAGTCCAAAAAAGAAAAGATGCTCGCATAGACCACAGAAGAAGCAAAGCTGGGAGATGAATTTTAAAACATTTTTAAGAGGTAAACACTGATAGAATATGAAGGCACATTGAATATTAGAGATAAAACTAAGAGTCAAGAATGACTGCAGAGTTTCTTGCTTATATAATAGACAATAATGGGAACTTTCTCTAAAATAAAAAACACTGGATTGGAAGTGGGTTAAGGACAATCAGGAAATCAGCTGACATATAAGACAAAAGATGAATGAATTGTTGTGTATGGTTCTCAAAAAGGCTAAAGAAAGCGAGTCTACAGATGGAAGAATTTTTTGGAAAAATTTTTGAGATGAAGTCTCACTATGTGGTTCATTCTGGACTTGAATTCCTAGGTTCAAGCAATCTTCCTGTATAGCTGGGATTACAGGCATGCATCACTGAGCCCAGCTTAGCTGAAAGGATTTTTTTTTTTAACTTTTAAATTTTTTTATTTTGAAATTGTGGGGTACAATTCAGGGTTGAGTATACAAATATTCATCGTGCAGGTACCTTTGTTGGTGAGGTGTGCCCCCCGCCCAGGGCAGATTTCGACTACTGTCACTCCCACTTCCCTGCCCTCCCTACCCACCGCAGTTTCCCAATACTGTCAATCCTTTTCTTATGGTATTACAGTAGTTGTTCATGGTTCACTTATGAATGAGAACATGTGATACTCAGTTCTCTATTTCTGTGAAAGATCACTCAGTATTATAAACTCTAATTCCATCCAGGTTACTGCGAAGTTCATGATTTTGTTCTTTATGGCTGCATAATATTCCATTGTGTGTATGTGCCACATTTTTTTAATCCAGTCCTCTTTTGGTGGGCAGCATGGTTGGTTCAATGTTCTTGCTATTGTGAATGAGGCTGCGATAAATATATGTGTGCAGGTATCTTTTTGACAGAGTGATTTTAGTTCTTCAGGGTATATTCCCAGTAGGGGGATCGCGGAGTCATATGGGAGGTTGATATTTAGAGCTTTTAGGAATCGCCACACTGATTTCCACAGAGGCTGTACTGGTTTACACTCCCACCAACAGTGTAGAAGTGTTCCCTTTTCGCCACATCCTCTCAGCATCTGTTATTTGTTGAGTTATTGATGATGGCCATCCTGATTGAAGTTAGGTGGTATCTCAGTGTAGTTTTAGTTTACTTCTCCTTGATGACTAGTGAGGCTGAACATTTTTTCATGTATCTGTTGGCTGCTCATATGTCTTCTTTTGAGAACTATTCATATCTTTTGCCCACTTTGTAACGGGGCTGTTTGTTTTTGTTTTTTCAGCACATTTGAGTTCCTTGTAGATCCTAGATGTTAAGCCTTTGTCAGACATAAAATTGGCAAATACTTTTTCCCAGTCTGTGAACTGTCTCCCTGCTCTCTTGATGGTTTCTTTGGCTTTGCAAAAGCTTGTCAGTTTGATGAGGTCCCATTTGTCAAGCTGATCTCTTATGGCCTGGGCATTTTGGGTTTTGCTCAGAAATTGGTTGCCAGTTCCAACTTCCATGAGGGTGTCTCCTGCATCCTCTAAGGTTCTTATAGTTTGAGGTTTTATGTTTAGGTCTCTGATCCATATAGAGTTAATTTTTGTGTATGGGGATAGGTAGAGGTCCTGTTTCAATCTTCCGCATATGGTCTGTAATGGGAGGGAGAGAAGAGGAATCTTGACATGGCTAGGTTGGTTTATTTTAGTAGGAAACGGATATGGGTCTTATTTAATGGATTCTACTTCCCAGGAAATAAGCCAGGTCATCTGCTTAGAAAGAATGAGATGTAGGGTTGGCTGGTGTCGTGGAGAAGATAGTGTTAGAGGTTTGAGAAGAGTGGATCAAATCTAAAGAGTTACTGCAGAGGGTAACAGATTGAGGTGAATATTGTGAACTTATCACAATACCCATCTGACCTATGGTGCAAATTTCTCTAGCAGGGCCTGGCTGTTTAACTGTGGTCATGGAAAAAGTGCATGGTTAGGCTCAGTCAAGCTAAAATTGTTGTCATTGAAATGTGATGAAAAGGTGGAGTGAGAGGACTTGGAGTGTCGTAAAAGTGTATAGATGAGTGAATGAATGATGAGAGATGAACAAATTCTAGTAACTAAATATTTTATTTAGTTCCTTAGAATTCATGTATGAGAACAATCATTGCTAGGCCATTCCACATACGATCGCATATCTTAGCAACCTTAGACTACTTGTAACCTTGCTTGAAGGCAGCCTTCATGCATCCATTCCAGCATTTGCTTAGGATTTTGGCTGTCACCTCCTCTCTTCAAATGTTCCATCTGATGAGCCCAAATTGCAGTGAGCTTGACGGTAACATCAGGGGCTGACCCTGGGGATAGGTTCCAGGATCTCATTACTGGTGACCTGATTGGGAATGAAAGGGCCTGAGTTCTGCCTGTGGCATCGATAAAAGCCACTGTGTCCCTTTCAATGCTCTCTTGCAGAGGTTGAAACCAGCCACTGTCTGTCTCACCCAGGTGACATGTGTCTTCACTCTGAATTTGGTAAGAGCCGACCTATGGCTTTTAAAAGTGTTTAAAGGGGAAGATGGTTAGGGATGGGGAGCTCCAAATGCCAGGAATCATCTGAAAATGTATTAGGAATTTACATAAAAGTACAGAAATTCTAATTTTGTGTATACTCTGTCCTATTGTCCCTTCCCTTCTCTTCTGATTCTTGCATTGTGAATAGTCAAACAAAGAATTATTTTTGAGAAAAAGAATCTAACTAACAAGTTCCTTCCAAGTGAATACGGGGACTTGGGCACATCCAGAATTCACCTTCCAGCTTCCAAGCTCTGCCACAGCCCTCACAGAGTTATTTGTACATTGCTGGGTCCTGTCCATTTGGATCATGTGGTAGTCTGGACACTTCCTGGCCCCTTCTCAGCAATAATAACTGTACAGCATGAGGTCATTTGAAGAAAAGCTTCATTCTCCTTTCCCGTGAGATCCCTCAAGCCACAGTGACTATAATGACACTTGTCCTTCCTGCATCCTCATTTGGAGAGCACAAAAGGGTGGTGGATATAATCTCTTTTTTTTTTAATCTTGAACCTCCCATACTGCCCACCACCATCATCTCAGCTTCCAGTCCTCTTCTCCACCCCCTACATTGCATTTTTATCCCCTTGAGATCTAACTATTGTTCTAGCATTTTATTCTTGTGTAGATTCCCCGAAGAATGCCCTTAATTAAAACAAAACTCAGAAAGTTCTATGAGAGGGAATCACGTCATAGTGCCAAATAAATCAAAATATGAGAATGCAAAGAGTATTATAGAATATCACTTTTCAAATTACTGGTGGCCCTTCCTGATGGATCCTCACATAAGCAAATTAGGACAGAAAAGTAAGGAAGTTCAGGAGAGCAGCAGTAGTAACTAACCTGCTTGAAAAGGAAATGGGGCTATTTTGGTAACTTTTTATGGCACCTGTTCCCTGGTTGGGTGCAGTAACTACACCTGTAATCAGGTGTAGTTTGGAGGCCGAGGTTGGAGGATTGCTTGAGGCCAGGAGGTGGAGGCTGCATGTACTCCAGCCTGGGCAACAGAGAATTCTGACTCAACAACAACAACAACAAAAAGAACACCCATTCTCAAACTTTTTGGTCTCAGAATCTCTTTATACTCTTAATATTTTACTGATCTTTGTTTTGCCAATTATTTATATCAATGTTTATTGTATTCAAGATTAAAAGTGACTCAAATCTGGTTCTACTTTCAATCTTTGTAATACTACATTTTGGTTGAAATTAAGGAAAACTAGGCTTCATAAGAATGTGTAACTGGGGCCAGGCATGGTGGCTCACACCTGTAATCCCAGCACTTTGGGAGGCAGAGGCAAGAGGATTGCCTGAGTCCAGGGGTTTGAGACCAGCCTGGGAAATTTGGTGAAATCTTGTCTCTACAATAAATCAAAAAACTGCCAGTTGCGGTGGCGCACACCTGTGGTTCCAGCTGCTTGGGGGGCTGAAGCAGAAGAATCACTTGAACCCAGTAGGTGGAGGCTGCAATAGCCATGAACATGCTACTGCACTCCAACCTGGGCGACAGAGTGAGAATCCAACTCAGGGAAAAAAGAATATTGAATTGGAAAAGCGAGGAATATTTTAATAGCCTTTCAGAAAATTGTGAATAGTCTTCTTTGACACTGCTTCAAAACTTGACAATGATTGTTTCTTGAAGATTAGTTGCAATATGGAATCTGGAAACATAACAGTCAACTTCATATACTCTGAATCCTCATGAGAAAATCAGAGTAAAAATGGCAAATAGCATCTTATCATTATTATACAAATAAGTGTGTCCTTGTGTAAGCCCTGCAAGTATCTTGGAAACCCCCAGTAATCTCAAGGCCACACTTTGAGAACCAATGCTTTAGCATCTCCAAAAGGAGCTTGAGTGACTCCAACATGGGATGAATGGATTCAATTATAAGACGATGTGCTGGGTATTAACACCTCCAACTCTGCAAAAATGTTTTTCACTGACTGGAAATTATAATAGAATTGTGAAACATTAAAGTTGGAAGGAATATTGAGATCATACCACTTAAATTACCTGTTTTTAAGATGAGGGAACAGTACTGACCAAGGCCAGAGCTGAATTGCATGATAAACCTGAAATCATCCTACTTATCTGAGAGAGTCATCCTTAGAACTCATCTCATTTGTGGGTTGTAGAAAGAACACTAGAGTATTCTTAATTGTATGGAGTATTTTTGCTGCCTCAGGTATTCTTAACATACAGACCAATGAGAAAACAAAACACTCTAGTGTTACTAGAATTCTTTAAATACTAGGGGAACGAATGTCTTTTTTTAAAAAAAATTCCTATCATTTTTCAGCCATATCCATTGATGTATTTCTAATCTTAAAAAGAAAACATCTTAGAGATCTGAAAAGCAGCCTGTGGACTTGTGCAATGTACAAACTGTACAGCCATACATGGCAACCCAGACCATCTTCCAATAGTGGGAAAACCATTATATAAATTATGGTAGGCCAGGCACAGTGACTCAAACCTGTAATTCTGGCACTTTGGAAGATCAAAGGGGGAGAGTTGCTTGAGCTCAGGAGTTTGAGACCAGGCTAGGCGACATAGCAAGACTTGTCTCTACAAAAAAATAAAAAAAACGAATCAGGCATGGTGACGCACACCTCCAGTCCCAGCTACTTGGGAGGTCAAGGCGGAGGGATTGCCTGAAACCAGGAGGCTGAGACTGCAATGAGTCATGACTATGCCACTGCACTGCAGCCTGGGCGGCAGAGTGAGATGCAGACTCAAAAAATAAAGAGATGAGTTAATTAATTAATGGCACACCTACATGATGACATAGTATGCAGCCATTATAAATAATAATTATTGACATTGTAGAAAATGCTTATATAATGATAAAATGTTAATGAAAAAGCAAGATGGAAAATTATAGCTTCCAGACAAAAACATAACATCCTTGTGTGCTTTGCCCTGCAGAGACCTATTTCCTAGGCTTATGACTGTATGTCTGCTCCTTCAACCTAAATAAAATCACCTTGTTCAAAGGAACAACCATATCACACTCTTAGCTCATGCTGAATTTACCTGGAACCAAAATTGATCTGATTTTGGGCTCATATGCTGCTGCTTAGCCAGATTCCGCCAACTCTTTCTCTTCACACTCACTCTCCACCACCTCAGAACCCAAGAATTTCCAAACTGTTTCACAGAACATCCTCAGGGGCTATGGAGAAGATAAGGAGGAGGTTCCCAATGCCTCCACTCCCACTTCAACCAGAACAAATTTTTCTTACATGTGAGAATTCTGGTAAGATTTCATTTGCTGAAAATATTACATGGTAGAATAAAGTTAAAAATCACAGCCATAGTTCCCATCTATGCAGGTGGAGCTCAGGACCTACATGTAACTTTACATCTTCCTACAAAATTTTATTTCTTAGGTTCAGCTCAGCATTCCAATTCCTTGGTATCTTTTCAATTCCAATTTTGCCATCCACTGTATTTTCTGTCCCTCCCAGCTCTGTGCCATCTGCAAAAGTGATTAGCTTGACAGCTCTGTCCTCAAACTAATTCACTAATAAAAATGTTGAAAAGAACAAAGTCCTTGAATAAGCCCCTAGATACCTCCCACAGGGTATATGAATTCATTAACTGATACTCTCTGGAATTGATTTTTCAAATCAGTCACCAATCTTCATAACTATATATATTGACTCTCCCACCTTGAGCCCAGATTGAGTTTAAAGTATGTCGAAACATGTCTGGCAAAACGGACAGGTCTGAGATGAGTGGATTTGCAGGAGTTCATTGTCTGAGCTCTTCTATTTGGGGCCGAAGGAAGGAGGAGGATTGTGCACAGATGCCTGGGGGTGAGGGAGAATTGAAATGGTATCTTTCCCAAACACAGTCCTCTGGGTTGGCATCAAGTTCTGAAGACAGGAGAGGCCACAAGAAATTGAGAAAGGGCTTTGGGACAAGGGGCTTCCCACAGTACTGCTCAAATCCCTGGTGACTTGAAAAGTAGAAGAGTAAGTTGGGGGAGGTCATTCTCCTTCCTTGAGGACATTTAGGTACTAGCACATTGGACACATACAGTTCATTATCAAGGGGAAGTCAAGACATCCAGAGGAAAGCGGAAGGCATTCGAGGGAAATCACAGCTGAAAGGGAGAAAATGAGACCACCTTCTATTATGCACCCGACAGATTCATAAGTACATCTGAAATACTCCCAGCAGACTTCCAGATGTTTCTAGTAGGAGGTGCAATAGAATAGTGGAAGTTGGGTATTGGAAGTTGTGTGATGCCCTCTGTACCCCCAGGATGACAAGGTTTGGAGAGATGCAGAGAAGTGTATGTTATTATTCAGAATATATTTCACCTTTGAAAATATCCTGACACACTTTATTTTATTTATTTATTTATTTATTTATTTATTTATTTATTTAGCTGGAGTCTCACTCTGTCACCCAGGCTGGAGTGCAGTGGCACGCTCCTGGCCACCGCAGCCTCAACCTGCTAGGCTCCGGCAATGCTTCTGCCTCAGCCTTACGAGTAGCTGGAACTACAGGCATGCGCTACCATGCCCGGCTGATTTTTGATTTATTGTAGAGACGAGGTCTCGTCAAGTTGCCCAGGTGGGTCTCGATCCACGGGCTCAGTCAATCCACTCGCCTCGGTTTCCCAAAGTGCTGGGATTACAGGCTGAGCCACCAAGCCCGGCCCTGAAAAACTTTAATACCTTGCTGAACATCAACCACTATCTTCTAATGTACACCCCAGTTTTTGCTACTTTCTAAAAGATTCCAAACAGCTGTTTGGGAAAGTTTGCTGAGAGTGAAACACTTTTATATAATTGTCAATACTCCATTATGTTTAAATTCCTGCGTTTTGGAGTTGCTTTACCCTTATCAATCTGAAGTAGCTTTCCTGTCATGGAAGTGAGGGCAGAAATAGGGGAACCGAATGGAATCATAAAAATGTTATTGCTGGAAGTAAAGAGCATCTAAACTGATGTTTCCCCAACTTGCCTGATCCACTTGGGGCACAAGTATAAGAAAACAAATTCCAAGCCTCTTACTTGGAAAAGGGGTAGGGCCAGAACACTTTTTTGTTTTTTTTTTCCAACAAGCCCTTCAGATGAAACTTCAGATCAAGTACGTTTGGAAACACTAATTTAGGGCAGCCTCTGTTTCTACGGATGATGAAAACAAGGCCAACACCGTTCAGGTGATCCATTCAAAGTTACTGCCTTATTTTGGCATGTTTACATTTTCCCCATCTAAATGGCTGCCACATTTGTTCCGCCATACAATTTTACCAAAGTCTTTAACAGGATCTTAGGATCGGATCCAAAATTTTGGCTTTCAAAGTGTGTATCCAGAAGCTCCCAGACTTTCTGGCAAGGATCAGAGGCTGCTGTGTAAGGAGTTGGAGACAAAATGGTGGAAGCATTTTAGTCAGAATCTCACCCTGACATTCAGGCTAGAGTGCAGTGGCACAATCACGGCTCACAGCATCCTCGACCTCCTGAGTTCAGGTCCTTATTCTGCTTCAGCCTCCTGAGTAGCTAGGACTACAGGTGTGTGCCACCATGCCAGGCTAATTTTTTAATTTTTTTTTATTTTAAATATGTGGGGTACAATTCGGAATTAGGTATACAAGTGGTCATCATACAGGTTAATTTTTAAATTTTTTTTTAGAGATGAGGTCTTGCTATGTTGCCCCAGCTGGTTTTGAACTCCTGGGCTCAAGCAATCCTCCTGCCTTGGCCACCCAAAGAGCTGGGATTACAGGTGTGAGCTACCATACCCAGCCTTACCTATCTTATAAAATCAGTTCTGTGAAAAAGTTGAATGAGCAATATTTGTTGCTTAAAAGAAGAATTTGAAAATAATTGATCTAAAATATTCCCATCTGCAAACTTGACCGTACTTTAAATGTTCACCTGTCTCAAAAAAAAAAAAAAAAATTTCAGAGCCTCCTATTTCAATGTCCATAAATTCTCACTGTTAGTAACATATTCATATATTTATCTAAAGGTCATATTTATTTTATTAACATTGAGGTGGTCAATTATTGTTCATCATGCCTCTTAAATAGTTCATACTTATTAAGGACTTAATAGCACCAGTTTGGTAGAGGAGATTAATACCTATTCTCTAATGTGAAAAATGCGAAATCAACAACCATCTTTGAAAAATTATAGGATTCGTAAACACCAGTGAGCCACAGGCTTTCAAGGAGAAAACAGCATGCACCTTCCCTAACACTGTGATTTTCGCCAGGAGGTTGCAGTCATGGAACCACTGCAGACACTTCACAACTGTGCTGTGAACATCTCAAAGGATTGATGCCATGTTTTTTTGTCTTGTTTTGCTTTTTGTTTCTTTTAAATTTTAAAGATGTGAGGTACAATTCAGGGGGTGAGGCATGCAAACATTGATTATGCAGGTGCCCTTGTTGATGAGGCACGCCCCTCCCTCCCCTAGCAGTTTCCCTCAACTGCCGATCCCATACCCCTTCCCTGACAGTTTCCCATTACTGCCAGATGCTTTCCTATAGTATTAGAATTGTTCAAGTTCCGCTTGTGAGTGAGAACATATGGTACTCTGTTCTTTGTTTCTGGGATAGATGACTATGATTGACTTCAAATCCATCCAAGTTGCTGCAAAGTCCATATATTTGTCCTTCTTTATGGCTGCATAATATTCCATTGTGTATATTGAGTTCCTTATAGATCCTAGATGTGAGGTCTTTGTCAGATATACAGTTGGCAAATATTTTTTCCCATTCTATGGGCTGCCTCCCTGCTCTCTTGATGTTTATTTTGCTTTGCAGAAGTTCATTAGTTTGATGAGGTCCCACTTGTCTTATTTCTTAAGGTATTGGCCTTTAGGGTTCTGAATAGGAATTGGTTGCCAGTTCCAATTTCCAAAAGGGTACCTCATGCATTTTCTAAGATTCTTATAGTTTGAGGTTTTATGTTTAGGTGTTTGATTCATTTAGAGTTAATTTTTGTGTATGGTGATAGGTAGAGGTCCTGTTTCAATCTTCTGCATGTGGTCAGCCAGTTTTCCCAGATCTACAAGAGACTCAAATGCACCGAAAGGAAGAAAACAAACAGCCCCTTTAAAAAGTGATGCCGTGTTTTGATCAATGTGTAAAATTTCTTTTTGCTATGAGTTTATGTACTGATTAGGTAATGCTGTTGATTGTGTTCAGCCAGATACACTCAATGCCAACGAGAGAAGAAAATGTAGTTTAACACTAATCTGGCACTGAAAAAAATATTTATGCTTACTGAAATGTGAGATTTTGCCTTCTGAATATGTAAGAAAGTTAGGGTAGTATACAATTTTACTCAAACCACGACTCAGAACTAAAGAACGGATAAGTGAACAGCACAAAAACGAAACGCCTTTGGCATTAGTGTAAAGGATTATGATTCTGTAGTAGCAATTGTGTTGTCATCATTTGTGACTTGTTTAATGCTCCTTAGAGTCTTTTAATTCCTTTCAAGTGTGCCTCTAAAAATTCTATAGTGGTTAAGTGTTCCTACAAAATGAAAAGAACGACTACAGTAACATAACCAAAAGATTTAGGGTAAGGAGATCCTGCCCTTTCCAGTCAAGGAACCAGGTCTGGTCCCTGCAATGCTCTCCATATCTGAAATTCGTAATAATGATGGGTGTTATGTGTTACAAAGTAGGATAAAAATGGTTAGCGTTTTTACTTCCATTCTCAAGAGGCTAACCTCACAATGCACTTATCGGTCTCAAAAAGAGAAAGTAAGATTTGAACAAGTCCTACTGGGTCCTTATTAGTTGTTTTTCCCCTGACCTACATTATGAAGAATGGTAAGTGCCAGCCAGTAGTTCTTCCTAATGAAAGCTTCTCTTTCCCCCAGAGTTCTAGTCAAAATGTCTTCTTAAGCCTGCCCTGTTCGCTTATCTATGAAAGAATTACTGCTTCACAACTCAATTTTTTAAATTGCTTATTGAAAAATTACTCTTTTCGCTGCGTCTGTAAAAATACAATGGAAGTATAAGACCCCATCCCTTTTCTCAAAAAAAGGTATAATATTTGGAGGAGACATTGGAAATAATTAGACTTGTGATATCTGTAAAATAAAGGCCTAATATTACTCATGTCATGTGTATGGGACCTATGATGAGCATTATGCGGTGGTCAGAAAGGAAGGCATTGAAGACAGTTTTCATGGAGATACAGTTAGAATAATGTAAATGAGATTCAAGCTCAATTACCATTTATTGAGTATTTACCATGTCCCAATTAAAAACCTATATGCTTTAACAAAATTATTATAATTTTGTAAAAAATTCAAGGACTAGAAAAGAAGGCCGGGCTTGGTGGCTCAGTCTGTAATCCCAGGACTTTGGGAAGCCGAGACCAGTGGTTTGCCTGAGTCTGCGGGTTCGGACCAGCCTGGGCAACTTGGCCAGACCTCATCTCTACAATAAATAAATAAATAAATAGCCGGGTGTGGTAGCGTGCGCCTGTAATTCCGGCTACTTGGAAGGCTGAGGTGGAAGGATCGCTGGAGCCCAGCAGGTCGAGGCTGCAGTGGCCGGGAGCGGCTGCTGCACTCCAGTCTGGGCGACTGAGTGAGACTTCAACTCAAAACAATAATAATTAACATGAATGATATATGATACTTTGTATATTGCAGGTGATTTTATTTTTTCAAAGAAGTTTTATTTAATACTATTATGCATGCAATAAGTAATGGAGAAAAAAGAATTTGTACGATTTAGGTAGTTGAGAAGTAATGACAAGTGTTTTATAATTAGAGAATGTATTGTATGCAAAAACATGACAGTGAGAATTAACACAACATGGGTTGTGGACAATGGGGGATTGAAGTTGGGAAGGAGTAAAAAAATTGGAAAAATAAAACAAGTTCATATTATGAGGAACTTTGACTGTCTCAGAGAGGAGTTTATATTTAATTATATCCACAAAGGGAATCTATTAAAGTTTCTGAGAAAGAAAGAGTATTTGAAAGATGATATTTAGAAAAATGACTCTTGTAATGATTTCAGCAAAGAAAAATTAGACATAGACCAGGCGTGGTAACCCATGCTTATAATTGCAGCACTTTGGGAGGCCGAAGTGAGAGGATTACCTGAGCCCACGGGTTCAAGACCAGTCTGGGCAACTTGGTGAGACCTCATCTCTGAGATGGAAGGATCACCTGAGCCCAGCAGGTCGAGGCTGCAACGACTGTGAGTGTGCCACTGCACTCCAGCCTGGGCAACAGAGTGAGACTCCAACTCAAAAAAAGAAAAATCAGACATAAGGTGTTCCCCAAAGATGTGATTACAGCATGAGGAATGTGAACAAGTGATGCCTGGACTAGAATCTCTTCAGAAGAGGTAGAATCTGAACCCTGGTCTGTTTGTCTGTCCAAAGACCACGGTTCTTCTGCTCCTTCACACATCCATCATGTGGTTGGAACCAGAAAGAAACTTGCTTCTCTTCCATTACTTCAGTACTTCTCACACTCCTCCACCAAAGTGCTCCAGAGAACCTGAGGCACAATCCCAGGAAGTTCACCAACCTGCAAACCACAACTTTCTTTAAAGCAGTAGATTTTATCTTTACAATTCAGGCAACACCTTTATTTTCTTACGTTGCATATCCCTGTGTGTTTTAATATGAAATTAATATTTTAAATAGTATCAAGTAAAATAAATACAGACATACACTGCACAATGATGTTTTGGTCAACAACAGATTGCATATGTGACAGTGGCTCCATAAGATTATAATATCTTTACCTTGCCTTCTGTATTTAGATATGTTTAGAATCACAAATACCACTGAGTTGCAATTGCCTATAGGATTCAGTACAGTCACTTGCTGTACAGGTTTGTAGCCTAGGAGCAACAGGCCACATACAACCTAGGTGCATGGCAGGCCATACCATCTAGGTTTGCATAAGTCCACTCTATGATGTTGGCACAATGATGAAATTGCCTAACCATGCATTTCTCAGAATGTGTCCTGGCCACTCAGTGACACACCTGCATATTCTATTCCAATTATACATGGACTGACAAAGCTCTCCTCCAGGTCCTCCAAATAAGTGACAACTAGACTCTTTTTAAATCCTCACAAAGAATGTTCACTATCTTCTTGATCATAGGATTCTAGAGCATATGATTAATAAAAAGTTATTTCTTTTTTTTTTTTTTTTTTTGAGTTGGAGTCTCACTCTGTCACCCAGACTGGAGTGCAGAGGCCACTCCCGGCCACCGCAGCCTCAACCTGCTGGGCTCCGGCGATCCTTCCGCCTCAGCCTTCCTAGTAGCCGGAACTACAGGCGTGTGCTACCACACCCAGGTTATTTTTTGATTTATTGTAGAGATGAGTTCTCGCCAAGTTGTCCAGGCAGGTCTCAAACCTGCGGGCTCAGGCAATCCACTCACCTCAGCCTCCCAAAGCACGGGATTACAGGCTGAGCCACCGAGCCCGGCTATAAAAAGTTATTTTATAGAGTTTTCAATATAATCTTTTAAAAATTTCTGATTATTGGTTCTACTCTTATGAAGGAGCAGAGAGCAGGGATAAGTGAAGCAACACAATATATGAAACAACTCATATGACTTCCTATAGAAACAGAATGACACAAGATAATTTTTAAAAAGAGAGAGTGAAGGAGAAGGTGACAAAGAAATTAATGACTTCCAGTCTGGGTGACTGAGAGAAACTTCAGTAATGTCATTAACCAAAATTGAGAAAGAAAAAATGTCCTGAAGTTTGCTGAAGAGAAAAAGGGAGTTCAATTTTATTTATGCTGTCCTGCAGCAGAAGAGTCAGATGGAAATGTCCCAAGAAATATCTTTGGAGTCATCACTAAAAAGTTGAGCCTTTAAGAAAGTTGTTTCCGGGCAAACAAGCATGCGCAAGAGGAGACCCTGGAGCTGGAACTGGACCAGACACTCTGGCTCTGAGTCAACAGGACCCCGGGGAGGCTCAGCAGGTGCGTGGCCTGCAGGGAAAGAGTTTTGGAGAGAAGCAAGTAATAAGGGGTGTAACATCTGGCACAAAAGCAAATGTGGATAAAGATAGGGAAAATGCCACGATTTGGGTAGGGGAAATATCGTTGCTAACTTTAAGGAAAGTGGTTTCAACAGTGTAATGGGAGTAGAGGAATGAGGGAAGGGAATGTAGGAAGAAAGACGGTGAGCTACCGATGGATGAGTAGACGCTGTGAACATTCATGGAAAGTTCTATGAAGTAATACCCATCAGTGTTTTATAATAATTATAATCTTTTTAAATTTAACACAACTTGCACTAACAATCCAGAAGCAACAAGTAAGAGATGTTAGTATTGTCATAGTGCTGCAATGACATTGTTTCAGCAATGGTGTTTTGTTTTGTTTTGTTTTGTTTTTTAAAAAAAAGGTGTAAACTGGGCACAATGGCTCATGCCTATAATCCCAGTATTTTGGGAGGTGGAGGCGACAGGATTGCCTGAGCCCAGGGGTTTGAGACTAGCCTGGGCAACTTGGCAAGACCTTGTTTCTACAGTAAATAATAATTTTTTTTAAATTAACTAAGCATGGTGGCGCACATCTGTAGTTCCAGCTACTTGGAAGGCTGAGGCAGAAAGATCCTCTTGAGCCCAGCAGGTTAAGGTTGTGGTAGCCATGATCATGCCACTGCACTCCAGCCTTGGTGGCAGAGTGAGACTCCCACTCAAAACAAAACAAAACCAAATCAAAAAAAAAAAAAAAAGTGTTAATTTACAGGGACTAAACGGAAGCTCTTGATATTCATACTTTTCTGAGGAAGACCCACAATTGCCTCTGAACTAGACAATACACAACTGTCCGGGTGCTTTTTGTTCAACTAAAAAAAGGAAGAAAAAAAAAGGATTTGAACCATACAATCTGGCAAGGCTCTTTTCAGCACACAGAGTGATTCTATACGTTTATTCATATATTTGAGTCAAAACAAAAACAAGGTCTATGATGAGCACTTTTATTAGTGATACATTTCAATGCAAAGCCCTCTAGAAAAACAGAAAACAGTGTTGACACCAAATGCTTCATAATCCAGCACTTCATACTGAGGTATTTAGGCTAGTGAAGTTGCATATGTGATAGCATGTCTCTTGGTAAACCTCAGACTATCTAGTAGGTAACTATCTATTAGGTAGTGTTCACAAGTTAGCATGCCATAGTGGATACTCATGTGTATATAAATATGGATAGATTGGTAAATTTATTCTTCATATTGACTAATGAACTCATTGAAGTTCAGTCAATTTAATAGACTAATAATGTGCAATTTAAACCAAAATATTCTCTTTGAAAATTATGAAAGACTCTTTTGTTTCTACTGTGTCTCTTTTAATAAATGAAGTAAATTAAATTATTCCAACAAAAATTACCCTTTCTGTTGTGGTTGTTTATATTTAAATATAAGCATTAGTTAAACCATGTTGGACAGAAAAGTTCAAAACAGCAACCTAATTCCAGTAAAAAGCAGAGTTATGGCAAAACTCAGTGAAGAGAGTAAAATACATAGAACCTAGAAAGATTACTATTGGCTTAGTGGAGAAGCTCTGAAGAGTATCATGTCCTGTCAGGCTAACAAAAAATAGGGCTATTAGAACAACTCAATGGAAGAAAGAGCACCATTATTTTGCCTTTTGGTTTTGCTTTTCATTAAAAAGTGGTTTTCGAAGAAATGAGCCTTCTTTCCAAAAAATATATATCGTGGCCAGGCACGGTGGCTCACTCCTGTGATCCCAGCACACCGGGAGGCTGAGGCAGGAGGATTGCTTGAGCCCAAGAGTTCAAGACCAGCCTGGACAACACAACAATATTTGTCTTTACAAAAACTCAAAAAAGCACCCAGACATGGTTGTACATTCTGGTAGTTCCAGTTACTTGGGAAACTGAGGTGGAAGGATTGGGGCCCAGGAGGTTGAGGCTGCTATGAGCTATGATCATGTGTGCCACTGCAGTCCAGCCTGGGCAACAGAATGAGACCTTGACTCAGATATTTGTTTGTTTACTATTTTTTCTATGGATATTAGGAAGATAATATACAGCACACATACACATGGGCTCCTGATGTTGAATTTAAGAAGAAAACTGACTAGGGACCTTTATCAGAGACCATGAAAATTTAAAAATATAAACATCTCATTATTAAAATATTCAGAAGGAGATCTCAGAGTCTGCACTCAAATAATAAACTATGTTATTTTATTTCTAAAATAAGCTGAATCAGTGTATATTATAGAAAAATAACACCACTTAATTATTTATATCATAACATTTTAGAGGTTTTTATAATTCTTTAAAATCCCTATACAACATCTAGGCCAATCAAATAAAGTGCTGCAAATATTATATTTAAAATTATTGTCCACTATATTTTTCTTTTGAAAAACTAATTTACAGAATTCAAACAGCTTAAGCTGCCTGAAATCCTGAAATACCTCTGTGCTTTTTTTTTTTTTTTTTAATTTTAAAGATGTGGGGTACAATTCAGGGTTAGATATACAAATGTTCATTGTCAGATACCCTTGTTGATGACCTCTGTGCTTTTCAAAAGTTGCAATTCATTAAGGGCATTTATTCTATAGAATTAAAGTTTACTGAATAATAAATCTAATTTTAAGTGATGCAAGCTGTCAAAACCCGTGAATTTTAAATCTGAAGCCCTTCACAATTTTTGCTGCTTTGGAAAAGAAACAGAATGAGAATGATTAAGTAAAATCATTGAATTTCTTCATCTTTGTATATTTGTCATTAATAACAATTTAAGTATCCTCTGAGGTTCATATTTTCTGATTCAATATGAAAGTATAAAATCATTGATATATTCATGCATAATACGAGGCAACAGAGACTGGAGGGTCTTATTTGTAGCAAATTTTATTTTCAAATAACCATAAAAGGTATCCAGTTACTCTTCAGATTAATTTATAAGAACATGCAGGATGTAAACAGAAAATTCCAAAGGAAAAAATGTTCCTGACAATTCTAATATGTGAGGGGAAAGTACACAGAGATGCACACAGGAACTTTCTAAATATGGCTAATACCTGGATCTTTATTCTTGCCTGCTTTTTGTCATTTCAGCACAAGAGAAAATGTAATGCAAAGAAGCAAAAATAATAATTCAAAGGAAGAGAAATTTATTGATGCAATACATGATAAGGAAGGGTTAAGTATATTAATATTCACAGAGAAATGTTGTAAATGGGGAGTGATATTAGATAAAATTATTTTGCCACACAATTAAAAAGAAATTTAGTTGTGGCCATAACATTACTACTTATATCATATTCACTGAGTTTTTCATGAGTCATGCACAGTTCTGAACTTTTTATTCCACCCCATGGAACCAGGTAAAATAAAATGAAATTTTTCTTAGAGGGTATTTAAAATAATATTTTAACTTAGAATGATAATTGATTTTGAAAATAAGGTAAATTGCAACATTCTTCCAAAAAAGTGTTTCAAGGGCAGAGTCAGTATTATAAAAATATTTAAAATCAACAGCAAAGCATTAAAAAAAAAAAACTTGCCATTTTTGACATTAACCATAAAGCCAAGAACTGTGGTACATTAGAGGATTTTTATTTATTGCAATATTCAGAGTTAGTTGCCAATTACTAAAAATAGAAGACAAATCTAAAAGGCCAATCCAAAGTTCATCTATGTGTATGGTTTCACAGAAAATTCGGTGACATTTCTTCAATTTGGACTAAGTCCTACTGTGCTTATTTTGCCCTGGAATCTGGAGACTACAAGACGTAAAATGTATCGAATCATCTTGATAGTACACAAACTCTCTACAAGTGAAGCTAGCTTTGTTTATAACATAGTTAAAAATTATACAGCAAAATCCCATACAAAATAGGGTTTACATATAGTTTTCTCACAATATTATCCCTAATACTCTTTAAGAGCCTAGAATGACATGACTCTAAATTTTCATTCCAGAGCTTCCCATTTCTAGCATTTTCCACCACAATACACCTTGCAGTCATGCTGCAATGGAAAATGAGGTGATGTTTATATGTGGCTAATAAGGGAAATACTCAGACTCCAAAAGAAAAAGGCTATTGTAAAAGAACATACAATAGAGTCCACGAGGATTTTGTTAAAGGAAGCTGTTTACTTTTTAGGTGACAAAAAATCAGCAAGGTTTTAAAAGTGTTTGCTTTGGGGTTTTTTGCTATGGAATTTTAGCCTTATTTGAGGTATCAAAAACCTACCCATCATGTAAGTCAGCATTAAGATAGCCTTTGAACCAAAACTCACAGATACTCTCAGTAAAGCCTTTTTTGTCCAAGATCAATTTGCCAGAAGTTAGACTAGCCCAGGCAACTGGGAGGTAGAAGCTATGAAAACTGAGTGCCCTGCTCCCAATAAGAGGTCTCCGTTCTTCGATTCCTCGCCAAACAGTAAGTGTGCAGTTGCCCAGACTCAATGACTGCCGTCCATCACAGGCCAGCGCAACAGACCTTCCAACTCTGTATCACATGCTTTTTCTCTTCCCACTCACATAATTAGTGCTCCTTTCTTTTACTTTTAAAAATGTGCCTGTTTCAAATTTGTATTATTTTTTTCAGATGTCTAATTTCAGTTATGTTCTTTCCTTCTTTGGTCTCTTCCCACATTTCACATACCAGACAAATATTTAAAGGTCTGTAAAACCAGGCGAGGTTCCAAAATATTTCTAAATGAAACTGCCATAGGTGACAGAACAGGGAAAGAAGGCAAGGCTGTAGGGCAAAAAATTGAATAAACTGGCTGGAAATGTATTGGAAAATCTATTTAAGTTGCTATAGTCATGGATGTGGTTTCAGTGAGGCATAAACATTCAAGTTACTGACAAAACCAACATGTTTCATGATCACTCAAAATAGTCTACTTGTCATGGTGCATTGCTTTTTTTGTTGTTAGTTAAGCTGCTCTTTTTAAATTTTTTTTCTTTTTTAATACTCAGGAGGTGAAAGCATTTAAGAAAACATTCAAAATTCTGAGAATACATGTAAGTGAAATATTTAATGTCTGTCATTCATAAAAGTTACATCATTTACATAGGGTTCATTTGTATATAATAAAAATTTCATCATAATGAAAAATTTTCTGGAAAGTATTTTATATGTTAATTTGTTTAACATATGCTTTGGATATACAGCTAAATAGGAATAGTTAAAAATTCATTCTTCATTCTTCAAATATTCCCTTTAACAATAAAAACCTCATTCCTAAATATTTGTTTGTCTTTCCATTTGTTCCTTTGTTTGAAAGAATTATACGCAAAGAACTATGCAAAGATGGAATCTTTTCATAGTTCAGGATATATTTGTATACATTAATAAATTTGTTCATTGCATAGCAAACATGTAAACTCACAGAAGATCTATAAATTTCATCCTAATAACCTAAAAAAGGTACTGAAATTTTACACAATAGTTAATTCTAGGATTTATTTTTGTTGTAATTTGCAGTTTTTTTTTATTGTTAATACACGTGTCAGTTGAATATAACGAAATGAAAATAAATCATGAAAAGGTAAAAACCAAGTAAGTAATTTTATCCTAAATTACCAGAATTTAACCTCATTATATTATTTGGATTTTTCATGAGAATAACAAAGTTGTAAATGTACTGTGCTGCCTCTTTAAGACAGTGTTCAAAATTAACTTCAACAGTGTGTGTTTAACATAAAGTTAACTATGTTTGCATCAAATAAATGTTTATTAATGAAAGCTATTTATCATACAAGAAACAGCAAAGATAGGTCATCATACAGAGATGTACACTAGAGGTGACAGATGTAAAAGTGCATGCAGAGATTTCTGTTTTTAAAGGAATAAACAATAATACTAAAATTACTGGGGTTTAATTCCTATACTCTTAAATGAGTTATAGCTTTTCTTTGAATTTACAATTAGTAAAATGCCATTAACAGGACTAATACACATTAGCAAGCAGGTGAAATGAATGTTTTTGGACTTTATTTTACAACTATTTGTGCTTGACAAATGTGTGAAATTTTTTTCAATAATATTTTTTTTCAAATATGGGCTGGGCATATTACTGCCAGGTTGCTCTGGTTTATATTTAGTTTTAAACCACATAATTTTAAGCCTTTCATTTGTGTTAGACACCATAAAGAACACAAGTTTTGTTAACATTCAGTAAATGACATTTAAGTCTCTCTCTCTCTCTCTCTCTCTCTCTCTCTCTCTCTCTCTCTCTCTCTCTCTCTCTTTTGGCTCAATAAATTTTTTAAATGTATGATTATCATAACCTAATAGTGTCTTTGTCTTCACTGCAGTGGATTTCCGATCAAACTTTTCCCCTTCTTTTAATACTTTAGGGAATTTTCAAACGTCGGGATGTTTGGCTGTAATGCCCCAAGATTTGTTCTCCCTGAAAAAAATCATAGTGACAATTTATTAACTACAGAGCAACTTGGCTTTTAGGGGTCTGCAATTTCTATTTAGATTTACAAATATCCATTTGTGCTGAATAGACCTAACATTAAGTCTTAATCATATTTAAGTTTTCTTTTCATGCAATTACTTTATCTGCTAATAATCTTTTTTTATTCTAAAAATTGGACTGAGTCAAATCAATGGGGCATTACTTTTATTATAAGAAAATATATTTAAAGGTAATTCTAGGTTGAATTACACTGCATGTGCAACGATGTGTACATTTAATATGGATCAGAAGTTCGGAAATCTAAAAACTATTTGTATGTTTACATATTTTTAAAACATTTGTATTACCATTTTAATAGCTTTTACATATAGATACTTAAACACACTAGTACAGTTAAAACTTAAATAAAACTGATGGGAAATAAAACTCCTTAGATTCAAAATGGTTTATTCACACAAATTTAATAGGATATATCACAATTGTTTGGTCCATAAATATTTAGGGGAAATAGTTTCTATACAATGCATTTATCAATAAACAAAGAAACATGGACAATTTTTCTAGACCACTTACTGTACTATAAACACGAAGCTCAATATATAAGATTATTGAATTTATCAACTATATTTGAAAGAGTGCACAACTGCTTTCTATGACATGTTTGTCCCCTCTAACAGGATACACCATAAAAAGAGTTTCAGAAATAAGAGGTAAAACAGTACAAAACTAGTGAGGTGTCAAAAGGGCTTAAAACAGTTAATTTAACAAACAACACATATATCCTGATTTTTCACAAACTTACTTCCAAGTTATATCATAAGGCACATAGGAGAACTGAGTTATAATTAGTCTACTTAATAAAGTAGATCTATAGTACCATATATTGTTCTGTCAAAGAACAAAATTTATAAGTGTCGATATTTTACCTGTAAAAGTGTATTAATAAGATTTCAGCCTTACCAAGGTTGTTTGGTCTGGTTAGTGGTAAATGCCCAAAATGTAATAGAAATATGAAAAGTCAAGATTTAAGCTCCATATAAGATGATAACCACACTTGCTAAATATATAATGGCAATCACACCTTTCTTCTGTTACAGTGTTAACTTATCTTCCGTCATCTTTTTTAAAAAATAAGCTACTTTCTGTGCTAATTTTCTAAAGACCCTGAGCAAAAGTTACAATAATGCACTTTAATGTGGGCAGTGAACTGTCAATATGTAACCACACATTTATACAGCCAGAAGGACACCTTTAAAATCTATTAAATAGCCACTTAGACCACCAAAGGAGATTTAAGGGGTCCAAAAAGTGGAGAATATGTGCAAAGTTATTCTTAACAATCCACTAAAGCAAGACATATATCTTGACTTCTTTTTAATTATTTTTTTTAGGAAATCCACAATCTAATTGATATTTAACTACAACAGAAGCATATAGATGAACATTCACCACTGCCCAGACCATTAAGATTTTAGCTTAAATTAAAAGAAAAAAATGCTACTGTAAACTAGGAAATATATTCAGATCAGCATCCACAAGGCTTCTGAGTTTATCTACTTTAAGACTAATAATTTCAAATTTCTACTGTCAAAAAAAGTAATTTTCTTTTTCAACACATAAGTCAGCCTGTGCCAAAATAAAACAGAGCAAAACAAAACCAAAGAATTCTCATTGTTGGTATTAGTCTACTAGGTTTTTTCCCCCCAACATTATTCATATAGAATGCCAGATACAATATCATGGTACAGCTGAAGCCGATTAATAGAGCTATTAATTAAATTATACCAATTTTTTGACTTCTTAAAAAATTATATTTTGCTTATTTCCATTTTCCCTGAAAAATTTTAATTTAAAAGAATGGTTTCAGAGCTATTATTATTTAGCTTTAGGAAGTTAAAAGTATAGAATTCTAAATCTATGTGGAATTTTCAGGAATACACAGGGAGTTTAAATAGTTTTCAAATGTTGAAAAACAAATAACTAAATAAAAAGTTTTTTGGGTTGTACATCTCTAAGAGAAGGAAAGTCACATTCTTGGAATAGATTTCCCACCTAATTAACTGTTACTATTTAAAATTGCTATAGTTAATACTTTTGCTTAATCATATTCCTCATTTGAATTAATAGTGCAGACATGAAATAGAACTACTCAAAACATTTTTTGTTTTAAAATTTTAAAAATGCTAAGTTTTCAAAATTCCATAATCACACATACAATTGCAATATTTAAAAAATAACTCTTTAGTTAATCGATTCCTTGTTGCCCTAATTGTTTAACTGTGTATATGATTATTTGCCCATAATAATACCACTCTTATTTTTTTTTTTCTTCGAGAGTCTGGAAATAAGTAACATACAATTTTAAGAGGCACTTGTTAAAATTACTCAAAAACTCTCCTTCCCGACTGAAAGACCTAATTAATTAAAGGAAAAAACTCCAAATACACTTTGTAGACAAAATATATTCCCTTAAATGAGACACGACTGTAAACTCATTCGCCAAGTGGCTGCAGATGCTACACACCAAGCTGTTGTTTTTATTCCCCAAATATCTTGCGGGTTAGAAGGGAGGAAAAAAAAAAAAAAAAAGTCTTGAAATAATAAAATCAAATAATTAGGACAATAAAAACCCAAAAAAGGAGAGGAAGAGTGTTCTAAAAACCAATGTTAGAAAAGGCTCGTTAAGGTAGTTTGCGAGGGGCTCCCGGGTTCGTGGCTGTCCAAGTTAGAGGTCACGGCTGTCACTACGGGGACAGTGGGATTGGTCAGGTCTGTTAAAGTGGTCGCAGTGCCGGGTGGAGTGAGCGCGCCGCCGTCCGCGGGGGGCGGGGCCGGAAGCGACGTGCCGTCCGCTTTATCAGCGCCCCCGTTCTCCTGCCGCAGCAGGTTCCGTCTGAATTTGGCTCGCGCGTTTTGGAACCAGACCTGCAAACCAATCCCAATGGAGGTCTTTACCGAGGTTCATGTGGACGCTTCTTTTCTCTCTCTCTCTCTCTCTCCCCCTCTCTCTCTCCCTCTCTCTCTCGCTCTCTCGTGCTCGTTCTTTCTTTTTGTGAAGGGGGAGAGGTGGTTCTTTTGAAAGAGGTGTTTCTTTTTCGTGGGAAGGAGAGGCTTTTTCTCTCCTTTCTCTTAAAGCGAGGTTTATTCACGCAACACGGCAGATTTATTCTCTCTCGGCTGTACGTGTGGCACCCCCTTAGCCCGAGCAGGCGCCACTTGTTCACTGGTGCTAAAGTGGACATGCCATGGAAATGAAGGCACGGTGGCAAAGGTGGGGGGAAGACACCCTGACTCCTTAACCGTTGTCTTTTAAGAGGGGGGAGAAGCAGGGCCGTGGAGAATAGGGGCGAGTCAGGCGCACTCAGGTGAAATGAACATCACTGAAACAGACTCATGCTATTCTGAGCCTGACACACGTTAAGTATTCTTCACATAGGAGAGTCTTTCCTGGGATCACAGATCCCAAACAGCCTGAAACTGCTGAGCAGGGTTAAAAATGCCTGATGTTTGTCACCGAGAAGTGGGAGAAGATCACAGGTGACTCCCAGCAGCCCATTATAGTTTCGTCAGTGGTATCCTGGTACCATGATGAGTTTAGGGAAGCTAATGGACAGCAGAACTAACTCCCAGTATTTTATTTTTAATGATGGTTTGTTGTGGCGGGAAAACGCTTGCTCTGATTGGTTGCTGAGACATGAACCATACGACTGGCTTTTCAGGAGTGGGGGGGAGGGTCCACCTGAATTTGGAAGGCCATAGCATGTAAGTAAGGACGCCAAGGGTTTGCCGAGCTTCAACAGTGCCAGTAGGTCTGAAAACTGAGCTTCATGTGAATAGAAGTCTCTAGAGCCACGGCTTGTGCAAATAACATCATTCGCATTTGCACAGCAGTGGGGCAAGCTGTGTTGGCTGTGGGGGACCTATCTCCTTGTCAGTAGGGAGGATGTGGCTGTATTTAAAAAGCACTGGAGTCTCTGTTTAAGCACCTTCCAGGAAGCCCCTGCAAAGTCTCAGTACACCCTCTAGGGAGATCACTAAGATAAACTAATAAGCAGTAAAGGAAAATCCACATCACTCTAATCAGGGAAGAGAACTATTTTTACTGGCAAGGGGAAGGGAGATGTATGCACAGTCAATGATGGAAGTATCTTACCTGCAAAACTCTTTTGGTCAGGCCTGTTTTCTGGGCCAGCTGCTTGAGGTCCTTAGCATCTGGGTTGTGGTTGATGGCAAAGTAGGATTTCATGGTCCGGAGCTGGTGGTGCTTGAAGGAGGTTCGCATGCGTTTGGTCTTCTGCGAGGGTGGATAAGGCTGCTGGTCCCGGTCCAAGTGGTCTGCCTCGTTCTCATTACAACCTGTTGCAGTAGCAGTGAACAAACAATGGCTCAGTGGAAATCCCTGCATTAACTGAAATGTGGCAGGCTATATGATACTGCTAAAATAATAAAGCAGCAGGGAGAAGGCTGTCAACCCAAATATGAGGAGTATCTAGACAAAAAGAAAGAAATCAATTGCCCAAATGAGCCAAACCAGTCTTTTATTGTGAACACAACCAAAGTTTATACAATAGAAAAATATTATTTAAGCCCTCTCTCTTGCTTAATGGTTGCTAGGAAAATCTGGGAAGATGAACAAACCGCAAGTAATGAGGAAAGCGTGATCAAGTCTTCCAAGAGTAAGGAGAAACCCTTTCCTAATATGGTTATGCATATCAGCTCCCACTGCCTACAATCGCACAATCTCTTAAGACTACCTTTTGTCTGCATCTCTGGAACGAGACATACTACCTTAAGGCATTGCTTTTTATCATGAGGAATACAGGAAACAAGTATTTCATCTCTCTCCATCTGAAAGTTTTTGAGAGTTCACCAACTAAGGAAGAATATAAGTCAGTTCAAATTTTTCATCTTTTCTCATATTCATAGACCTTTCTCAATCAGGAAAAAATTAGAAAGTGGCTGGGAAGAGAGGAGAAGTTATACATTTAAAATGTGCAGATTTCTTAGTAAACATAAGAATATTATTTTTGAGCATTTTTAGCTACAACTGGTTAGCATAGGGATATACCAGAAAGAAAATATTTTTGCCCTGGAGTAATTTTTAAAATATTTCTGAAAGACAATGAGCCCAGACTTCTCTTCGCTCAGTTCATGCCTGAAGCGCTCCCCATAGCTCACAGTTGAGAGACACTGACGGTGCTTATTTCCAGGCTCAGATCTTAGTCTCTGTTGCTCCAGATGTATGCGAGTGGGACATGAACTGTGCCCCTGGCTGGCCTGGCAGAGAGAGGGTGGCATTTTCTCTCCCCTTGCAAAGACTTTCTCAGCACTAAGGGCAAAACAACCCAGTCTTTGAAACCAGTTAGAATGCTATCATCCCCAGGATGGAAAGCTGCACATTTGATAGGTCATTTCCAAGAATCTACTGTCTGCATAGGAAATACAACTACAAAATAAAAACATTTTGCTAAATATTTACTGATTCAGCCAACTTCACAAATTAAAGGGAATGGCAGGATTTTTTTTTTTTTTCTTTAAACGCTTCCTTCAGATAGTTATCTGGTATATATTCAGAGCTGATCTCCCTACATTTTAGTGCATTATAATAGAAGATCAAAAATCAACCTGACTGTGTCACCAAAGAAACCTGAATCTTAAACAACATGAGGCATCTCTTAATATGAGCTCTTCCATTCTGCTTGATAAAATGTTATCTGCCTGCTATACTCTGGTTAGAATTATTGTTTTAAAAATTTCAGCAAATCAGCATATCTACATAAACACAGAAGTTTTGTATTCATCAACCAAGAGGTCAGCCATATATAAAACTTATCTAACAAGAAATTTCTACTAATGTAACAAGACTAGTCATGAACTGATGTCTTCTTTGTTTGTATTTCCATAAGACACATAAGTAGGAGGGCATACTTGGCAGAAGAACAGGTGAGTTTATTGAGGAAAAGTACTCTTATCATGTTCACCTTTGGATCCCCCTGGGTTAAGCACAGGACCAGGACCTCAAGAAGCATTCAATCAAGATGTTGAACTCTTTTTCGTCAGTAAAATTTCAAGTGAATATTAATGCAAAATTGAATCAAATAAAATTAGAATCCAAGTCAGACATACACCTTCAGATGTTGAATATAGGCTTCTTAAACTCAACCAGAAGAGATAACATATACCCAGAAATAACAGAGAAAGTATACTTTACATTTTATCCTATTTCTGCCCAGTGGGGCTATGCCAAGTGCAAATATTCTACAGAATTGCACTTTCATATCCTCAAATGGTTGAAACAGCATTTCTATGACCTACTATAAAACTGTACTTATCTCCAGAAAACTGAGCCATACTTCACAACCAGATTATAAATATGGCCACAACAAAATGGTCAAAGAGGCACACGTTAGTCATTGGAGGCTTCTTCAAACAAGATTTCATTGCTATGATCTGTGAGTAACATATAACTTTTCCTGTACAATACATCAAGTCAAATATTACACTTGGGATAGAAGACTTAATTTCATGTTCAAAAATACCTTAGCCATTTCAGTCTGCTCCCAAGGTAATATTTTTTAGAAATGAATAACCTAACTATATGATCATTAGTTCTTAAAATTAGGTTTATGAAAAATAATTATAGCAATATTTAATGAAATGGCTTCCCTGAATATGCACTCTATATCTATTATTGCTGATTAAAAACCCAGCAGAGCATTTTAGTGCATTAAATACATTTACAGGCCTTGTTTCCGCATAAAATACACAATCCAATGTGTAAGGAGATAGATTGACAGGTCTTTTATTAAACAGAGATTACTGTCTATGATTTTCCTGTGACTATGTTATCACATATTATGCAACTTAATAGAGAAACATATTTCTTCTACAGAGTAACTCAGTGCATCATCCTAAATTATTTATGTTTGATTATGAATGCATTATGTAAGCTTGCAGATGATTGTGTTTCCCCAACGCCTATTTCTAAAGCTATAGGGCTTTTCCCCTCCCCTGAATTATGAGATGAAATGATAACTCTCTTAAAACTGTCTTAAATATCCACCTTTAATAAACATCCAGTATTATAAAGCTAGTAAGAGGATCTAAATATTTTCTTTTCAGTCACTTGGGAGACCGTCACTAATTCCAAACAGTTTCTGTTCTGAAGGTGTGTACCCATGTGAGAATTAACTGATCCCTGGAAGACCACTAGGGGTCAGTGCCAGGCTAATTTAACGACCAGGAGTCTTAGAAGTTTGGATGGGAAGAAGAACTTAAGGAAAGGAGATTCTGAAAGTGGCAAAAGTTTTCTTTCAGTGAGTGCTAAATCACCCCAATAGTAGCTGTCTATCCCAAACTAACTTCTCTTCTCACCCCCCATTCCCAAACGCTTCTATTCCAATCCAGCATTTCAGATAAAATTTCCACGTGTCTTTCTAAAATATCTGTCTGATTTATTTACACAGAGGTATAAACTGAAGTAGAAATAGTCTCATTAAAAGCATTCGTCTTATGTCAAGCACTAACTGACCTTTGCCAAGTTTCATGTCTTCTCTGAAAGTCTTGAATCATACACATGCTTTTTGTACATTTTTGAAAACATATCACTGTGTAAATAATATTTGGTTTATACCAACATTACCCTCTATGAGGTATGTTTACATTTAAGCAGAGATGGCAACATAAAATTCAAAGAAGGCAAAAATAATGAGGTAAAACTGTGGATCCATTTTTTACTACATTTTAACATGTTTTTAATTTGCTGAAGAATTTCTTTCCCTAGTTTTGTAACAAATTGGCATTAGATTCATAAACACTTTTTAAAATGGCAGGCTGATTTCTGGTATCTTCAAACCAGTTCCTCTAGATTGTGTTCACCTGATCTTTAAATACATATATCCTATTTACTAGTATCTCTGGGAAAAGTCCAGAAAGGGTGGAGTGGATGTTAACTAAGGGGCATAGTCAGTAGTGGTGTGATATACAAACTCTTCAGGTTAAGGGAACCTCAGCGACCCTTCCTTCAGGAGCAAAACAACATCAACTTTCTTAACTTGTACCAGTACCAGTTGCAAACGAAAGATCTAAATGGCTCAGAGGAGATTTTCATTCTTTTTAAGAAAATAATTTGTACTCTCAGGTTCTCTTTGGAGAAGTAAGAGAACCTAAATTCTATTGTACTTAAAGCTCCTTGGATTTTTTTCTAACATAAAGTAAGATCCAAGGTGAAATCAAATTTAGCTAATTAGATTAAATAAACAATCAAAAAGCCAGGCATGCTGCCATTTGGCTAGAAATCTCCACTCTTCTGGGCTTTATTCAGGCTGAGAGATTTCCTCTTTCTAGAAAAACTCACTAGCTGTGTATGAAGTTCTCTCTCTCTCTCTCTCTCTCTCTCTCTCTCTCTCTCTCTCTTATTAAGGCATTAGGGCCTTGGTGAGTGGCTGGAGATTCCAATGTCATCTTCTATTAATAAAGAACAATTAGTGCCCGGGCCTGCCCTGCCCTGGGAACCACGCATCAAAGGAGATGAAGTAAGCACGCTGGGCAAAGTGGCCCCTAACCAAATCCCCTGCCCCAGCACAGCAAGGGTGAGGGCAGGGGGGGGGGCCCCGCAGCTACAGAGGGTTGGCAAAATCTGAGGCTGCACCCACTGCCCTCACACACACTGATGGCCCCGGTGAGGTCTGTAGTGAGCCAACCGGTCCTTTTCCCTTTGTCCAGTGACCCTGGCACAAAACCTCTGTGGATAAGCACAGCCATTCTGGGCTCTCCAGTCCCCATTCTCCCTGTGAGGCTGCCCACTGTGGCTGCCCAGAATGGATTGGGCCTCTGCAGGCAGACAGCCCCAAGAAGGAAGGAGCCTACGAGATGTCTGGGGAGTGCTGGCTCATCCTGTGTAGGTTCTCCCTGAAATTCTCAACACAGAGCAGGACTCTTAGTTCCACTTCACGATGGCTGTGTGATCTTGGGCAAATCACTTAACTGTCTCCTTTATCATTGGGCAACAGTGTGAGACACCATACCAGGCCCTGGGGACTGAGAGAGAAGAACAGGCACGATCCTGTGTTCTGGGTTGCTCACAGTAACAGAGCGGGGTTGCCACAATAAGGTCCCTTCCAACGAAACGGTCTCCTCTCCTGGCCTGAGTCTCCTGCTTGCTGAGATGCTCTGTCAGGTCTGGGCTAGGGCATTGGACATCAGAGCAGTTAAAGTCCTTAGGCTTCCCAAAAGTTAGGTCATGCTGAAACCCCTTTTCCCAATGGGTAGGACCCATAAAGCGAGCTTCTGTCCTACTCACAGTTAGATTACTGTTCGCAGGGCCTATCATCATCCTCACCTGGGGATGGGATGGGGAGGAGGATACCAACAGTGATGGGTGTGAGAGAGATTGATAAATGATAGGAGTGTTCCCCAAAGCAAAGAAGGTAGTGTGCTCTTGGTCTGTTGCCTGCATTTTGTTTTTGGTTAAGAGAGAAGGTTGGTGGAGGACAGATGAGTGGCCTGAGATACCCCTAAGCCTCCTCAGTGTTCTTTCGCTGGCTAAGGGTCTGGAAGTCTTTCAGTTCTTTCAGTTGGCGGGGGTCTGGAGGTCTGGATGGTCTATCACACAGGGAATGAGCGGGCTGAAGAATGCCCTGACTGAGGAAAGACACAGGCCAGCGCAGCTACGGAGAAGGAGTCCCACCCCTGCAACTGCTTCTCTCCAAGATCAGGGATTAGGTTTCTCAACACTCTTGCCAACTGTGTTCCTGATTAACTCTGGGCTGGTGACCACAGCCTCTGCCCCCTCTAGACAGACTGGAGTTGGAATTTTTTCTTTTTTCTTGAGTATTTAGGAAACCCTCCTCCAGGATCTATAATTTGGCTTCCACAAAGGAATTGCCCTGGGGCTGTTTTGCTCCAACTGGGAGCCAGAAACTAATGGGCTCATTAACTAATGGGCAACAAGGATTTGGCTCGGCCTGTTTCGGGGAAGTCACTACAGCCCTATAGTTATGGATGTGTTTTTGGCCACAACCTCAATAAAGTCCTGGCTCTGCCTCCTTTCCTCTTCCCTTCTTTCGGAGTGAGAGGGGGTTGCAGTGAGAAGAGGGGCTCGGGGCAAAGCACCCTCTTGCAGCAAGACCCCGGAAGGAGAAGCAGCTCTGCAACCCCCGTCCAGGCAGCCTGGGAAAGGGCTGCGCAGGGTGAGGGTGGGGAGCCCACCTGAGTTGTAATTGACGATGTCCACTCCCAGCGCCGGGCTCTTCCGCTTCCGGGGCCGCCCCTTCTGCACGGTGCCCGTGCCATTGAAATAAGGCAGGGCCAGGCCGCCGCTCTTGGCGGCCAGCTCCGTGTAGCTCAGCTGCTGTGGGTACTCCCCTTGCAAGAGGGTCTCGAAGTGGGCGCGGCAGTACACCAGGCTGTCCTTCATGCCGAAATGGTCGCCCGTGGTCAGAGTCTTGTTGCAGGTGGAGCAGGTGAAGCAGCTCAGGTGGTAGACGGAGTCTCGGGCGCGCATGACCATCTCGGAGGCGGAGATGCCAAGGTGGCAGCGGGCACATCTCTGCACAGAGAACCTTCTGGAAGAAAACAGTCGCGTCAGGGCGCTGGTCGAGGCAAGGCAGAACCATCCCCTACCCGCGACACTGCGCTGGCTCTGCAGACCCGGGAGGATTCCGGGAAGACGGGACAGGGGGCCCACTCAAGCACTCATCTTATTTGCTCCTAGACCTGCTCTAGTGAACCCAGACAAAGAATCCTTCTGTTAAAGTCAGAAGGATGGGGTAACCAAGCCTCAGTTTCTTTCTTTGTAAAGTGAAGATTTAAAACAACAACGCAGCCAAACTAACACCAGCTAACTCCCAATGGTAGAGTATTACGTTGTGATGGCAAGTGAACATGCGTCCTCGATTACAAAGTATCTTGTGAATGAAGGAAGGTACTGTTATTCCTGGATGTGTGAGAGTGCGGGAAAGCATCCGGAAAGCCTCGGGAAAATCACAGTTTTGTGGGTTATTCTTTTTAACCACCTCTCTCGCTTGGGCTGAGAGTAGGAGCCAGGGCACCTGCGCGTGGTTCTACCTTTCCCAGTCCAGAAACATAACTGGCAAGTCTCTAAACACGCCCGACGCTGAGTCTCGTCTCCAATCTGGCGGACACGCTTCTAACTAGCGGTGGAGGGAACTCAGAACTGAGCGGCTTGGGTTTCGGCAAAGGAGTTCATTCCTTTTCATAGTCATTTACAAGGTTTCCTGCCACCCGCCAAAACCAAACGCTCCGTGGCTACCGCCTGGGCCACCAGTTCAGGTCCAAGGCACGGAATTTGCCTAGTTCGTAGTAAGCGGAAAATAAACAAACAGATTTAAAAAAAAAAAAAAATACAGCAAGTCTCGGGTCGACGGAGACGCGTCCGTTGACTCTTCCCCGGATTTCCGGAGGTCCAGCCCACCGAGCTGCGAAGGGAGGCGAGCGCGCGGCATCCACTGATGACGCCCCAGACCTCGAATGTCCCTCCCGGCCGCGGTGGGTTTCCTTTGTCTGGGAAGTGAGAACCGTACCCCGGAGGGGCCAAAGGTGAGGGATGGAAAGGAGACTCCGGGCTCGGCGGGGTGGTCCCCGGCGTACCTGGGCATGAGAAGTGGGGGCGGGGAAGTACCTGTAGTAATCCTCCTTGCAGTAAATGCTGCCGTCCTTGGCGAAGCAGGTGAGCTCGGACTCGAGGGCCAGTTTACATTCACAGCACTTCAGGCACCTCAGATGCCACTGTTTGTCCACGGCCAGCAGGTAGTACCGGTCCGAGATCTTGCCCCCGCAGCCGGCGCACAGAGCGGGCTTCTCGGGGCTGAGCGGAGGCATGCCCTGCAAAGCAAGCACGCGCGACGTCGAGCGGGGCGCCGGCGCCGCCTCACGCGGGGTCCCCAAGGCGTGGCGACCCGGGCGCGGAGAGCGCGGCAGGGGCCAGGGGCCACCGCGCGGAGGCAGCCTTGGGGACGGCGCTTGGAACTCCCCCCTCTGCGGCTCGCCCCCTTCTTTCGGCGTCTGCCTGAACCGGCATTCACGTCCTCCCGCGACTGTTCACCTAAACGCACCCCAGCCGTCCCGAGCCTCGCTTTACGAAGGACTGGAAGCCGATTGACTCGTTCGGTAGGTGTTTCCGAATTGGAATAATTACAAGCTGAAAGTTGTGGCTTTCAAAATTATTATTGGGGAGTAGAAAGGGAATTTGAACTAGCACAGATCGTTTTTCAACGAACAGTATTAAAATTCGATTTCTCCAAATTCTTATAAGGAGAGTTGAAATCAAAAGCAAGGGAGAGACTGTGATACCTGCCCTTCTAACTCGGTGGACATTATTTTGATTGAGATAGACTCTGCCATCCTGTTTTTCCCAGATTTTCAGGGCTGTTGGTCCTATTCCCAAAAGGGTGTAAACAGCCCTGTTCTCAATAAGGGTGTAAACTATCCTGTCCCCAGTGAAGGTGTAAAGTGGCCATTTTCAGAGAGGATTCGTTATCCGGTCCCCTCTGTCCAGTCCCTCTTTGCCTGGCGTCAACACATGCACTAAGGTCTTTGTCCCGAAAAATCTGTTTAGTGTCCAAGTTAAGCTTTCCGCCTGGGACCCTAACTGACGCCACCGAAGATGGTAAGCCTCACCTTGAGGAGCCCAACCTCGCTGCGAAATTCGGTTTGGGATGCTGCTTTTTTGGTTTTTAAACTGGATAACCACAAAAGAGTGGGCGCTGGGGGGGTTAACCTCTGGACACTGCCCTCACGACTGACAGAAACGGGTTGGATTCCCCCCCACACGAACTTGGGCAGCCCTGGAAAAGTCAAGTTTAGTTCTTTTCTCTGGCTTGGGTTCCCGCACTGAATTCATGTTGCAAACGTAGACCCATCCACCAACTGGTCCGCTGACTCGGCCAGAGTAGCTGGAGCTACAGAATTCCCGGTGTGATACCCAAGACTGAAATCATTTCCGGAGGCTTCTGTCTATCCCCCCTCCCGTCCGTAAGCGGGAAAGGGAAGCCCTTCGATTACTAATTGGCTCTCTAACCGTAGTAGTAGTAACCCTTTAATGATTCGGTCGTTGACGCGTTGGAAAGTTCCTGCGTTTGGACCGGGGGCTGCTCTTCGCTTTTTTATGCGATTTCTCCTTACACAGGACACCAGCCCGGCCTGGGAGTTAACCGGGGCCGGGTCTGGGCAGAGGGAGTGAGCCGGGATGCCAGAGATCCTGAAAATCTCTGGGTTAGGAGTGCCGAGCCCCGAGCGTCTGGAGACTTGGAGGCGGCCCAGTCGCGTCCGAGGCCACTCCAAAGGTCCAGTGGTTAGGCCCAGGGCCTGAGGCCCCCGGGGTCCCTGCCTGGCTCGGACGCCTCGGCAGCGCGCCATCCTCCCTGCCCTTGCCCAGCTTGCCCTCGGGGCTGCCGGAGACAGAAGAGCAGAGTCTCGGGTCCGGGGAAGAGGGCGCACCTCCCTCGATCCCCGGCTGGCCCTGCAGAGGGAACAGCTGCGACTGAGGGTAGCCGGCTCGGCGTTTCAAGCCCCGCAGACCCAGAGGGACGGGAGAAGAGCCGCCGGCCAGACG
>NW_007253487.1:168902-170416 GCF_000164805.1 Carlito syrichta
AGAAGAAAGAGGCGGGCAGGGTGGAAATCGGTCTGCTCGGTGGGGGGAAAGGCAAGAAGAAGGGGGAAGGGGGGGAAGCCCCGGCGGCTCCCCGAAGGAGATGTGCAGAAAACAAACAAACACGGGCGGACGGGAAGGAGGCGTAGAAGGCGAATCTTCCTGCTCTGAGAGATCGAGTTACTAATGGGAAACAACTGCAGCGGGGGGAGGAAAACAAAGTCTGGTGAAGAAAGAAAATAGTTTTGAACACAAAGAAAGAAAAAGAAGTGCTATTTTCAGCGGCCCCTGGCTGCTTGCAAGTTCCCAGTGCCTGTAGGTTGGGTTGGGGACTGCTCCTGCCTGAGCTGTGTCCAATTTGTTAAGAGACTAAAGCCAGCCCATTTTTGATAATTTAGTAGGAGGAGTTCTCTCTCCGGAGCTGCCACGGATTTTTATTCAGACAACAAAGACCTGTCATACTCCTCTCAACCCCCTGGTGATGGGCAAGCAGGGACAAACATTACAAAGGGGTGGGGGGATGGGGGGAGGCAGGAGGAGGGGGCATTTACCTCCCACAACACACACGCGCGCACACACACACACACACACACACACACACCCTTCCAAGAGTTCCCAGCAGTCACGTTTTAAAGGGGGGAAAAGAGCCCTTATTGTCCCCGCCCGGCGCAGGAGGCCTGGAGCCGGTCCATTTGATCCAAGTTCAAGATCAGACCCCGGCTCAAGGCGCACAGAAGATCAGCTCCAAACTTTGGGCTTCCTCCTTGGAGAGTTTTTCATCTCCAGCCTACAAGACCACTCAAACCATACAAGACCACTCAAACCACATAAACACTGCGTGAAAATCTGAGCCCTTCGTCGAAGTGGAGAAAATGCTCGCCCCTCTCCTCCCCATCCCCTCTTCCCCAACCCACTTTTTAAAAGCTTTCTGACAATTCATCTTTTTACCTCCTTCCTGAGGGCACATGACCTCCCTCCTCACCCCCCCCCCAAATAAAACACACACCGGGTGCCGGAGCTGCTTCCTCCAAAACGAAAAGAGCGTTTGGAGAGAAAGCCTACCCTTCTGGGAGTTGCTTTTGGCCAAAAGCTTGTCTTCGGGAAAGTAAGAGTGAAGGGGCCAGGGCAGGGACTTGTCCACGCGGGTGTGCAACTGCAATACGACCATAGCATTCGCTTACCCAATTCGTGCTCAAAGAAAAAGGGTTGGAGGCGCCACTGCCCCACTCGAAACCCGTCGACGTGGGCAGCGACTCGGGGCTCCCGGGTGCTCGGCGCCTGCCCCGAAGACCCGGGCGGCGACCCCGTGGCGTGCTGCTCCCGCTACCCTCGCGGGACAGGGGGCTCGTAAACCCGGCCGCCCCTGCACGCCCAGGAGGGTGTGGAGGGGGCTGCCTGCCGCGGAGGAAGGGGAGGTGAGAAGTGACGAGCAGAACGGCAGACCCACTCCTCACAAGAGCGGGGACTGTCCTGTCGCCCTGTGTCCCCGCGGGCGGCGGCCCTCCCCGGCCCGGCTG
>NW_007253487.1:170733-183899 GCF_000164805.1 Carlito syrichta
AGGAGGGAAGGAGGCCCCGAGGACAGGGAGGGCGGGCCGGGAGGAAACACCAGAGGGGGAGGAAAGGAGAGGAAGGGCGGGAAGGAGGAAGGAAGGAAGGAGGGAAGGGGGAACGAAGCCAAGCGGAGGGCAGGAAGGAGCGGAGCAAGGGAGGAAACGACCCCTGGCGCCGCAGCCTGACTTCCCGCCCTCTGAGGCTCTGGAGTCCCCTCTTCCATGAGACCTAAGACTCCGCTGCTTTCCCTCCGTTTTTCCCGGGGTCAGAAATCATGCTATTTGCAGACTGGACGCTGTTGAGGTCCTCCGGGTGCCAGAATGCAGCTCATAAAACACAATTTCACACAAAAATGAAGCCAATCAAGTGAACTAAGCTGGAGACAACCTCCCCCGGTCCCTCACTTTGGCAGCCCTACCTGACAGCAGGGCTGCTATTTACTGTAAGTAATGTAATTAGCCCCTTTGGATGGAAATCAATGAGCTTTGCAAACCCACGTGCACACAAGTCGGCCCGAGGAGGGGCTGGGGGCAGCGCTCCTTTCAGTGACAGCAGGTCCTCTCACAAAGGGGCGGATTGCCTTCACACAAGCCAGCGGCTAAACCGACTGCGGGGGGGGGGGGGGGGGGGGGGGGGAGGAGAAAGAGGAGGGGTCCCCAAGAAGAGCATCAGTCCATTAGCCCAAGGAAGCTCCAAGCAAAAAATCAACGCAGGACCTCAACCCACTTTGTCTAGTTTCTGGGCTAAGCCCTCCCCCACTCCCCAAACGGAGGTATTTGGAATTAGGTTTGTTCTTGTTGGATTTTGGTCCTGCTCAGCAAAAACAGCAACAAAGAACCCAAGAACACACTTCCTCCTTGCAAGAGATGAAACCTTGGAAACCATATGAAGGGAAAGTAGTTAAACAACACCCCGAAAAAGCCAGAACTTGGTGAAGTGTCTCCAGAGAAGTCAAGCACAGAAGTCCTACCAGCCCTCTAATCATCGATTCAATCATTCATCTATTCCACAAATATTTGTTAATGATCTACTGGGTACAGGCAAGGCAGGGCACCTTCTGCAATCAGCTTCCAAACCGAATCCTAACTATGCCTGCTCTTTCTTGTAAAATTCAGGTTATAAGTTCCTGCACCCAGTGGCCTTTGCTACTTCCCATTAAGAGGCAAACTGCCAGGATCCTTCCTCCTCTGTGAATGCAGGAAGTCTGCAGAAAGCTGAGGGTGGGAGTGGGGGACTGCTGGAGTTTGGGAGGTCCTTGTTAGTTCTGCGGAAATAGCTCATCCGTCCAGCCTGGACCTAAGCTCCTAAGGAGGAAGCTCATGGGGGGGGATGCCCATGAATTGGGTGTGTGACCTAGGGCATCCTAGCTTTTTTGTCTTGGAGTTTCCAGAGAGATTACCTAAGCAACCCCCCCCCAACACACACACAATCTAAAAAGACTTTAAATAAGCACTTTAATAAAGAGAATGTCTTTGTATTTCTGCCTTCCTTCACTTCTCCAGTGAGGGCCTGAGGCCTGGTGGCCCCCACAAAAAAGCATTCCCCGTTCTCCCAGCTTTGGGTTGAATGACCCACACATACTCTATAAAAATGGGAGTGTTCACTTTTTCAGTTCCTGGTGCTAAGCCCTGTCCTTGATCTATGGGACAGGTGCACAGGACCCTTTCCAGCCTGCATTCGGGAATAGGCTCTCCAGTCTCCTCTCAATAGTAATAGGACAGGTCCTTGGGTCAGTGCTGCTCTCCTTCACAACTGAGCACATGCAATCTGACAGCACCTCTTCCACCACTGTGCTGCTTTTAGGAAAGTGGACAGCTAGACTCCAGCAAAGCGGAGTAGTTGGGATTGAAAGTTCAAGATCCTAGAGTTTCCATGAAGGTCAAGGAGATGGCCGCACCCTTGTCCCTGGCTCAGGCAAGTCCATTTAGGCAAAGGGCCAAGGTCCACCGAAATCCCCAGAGAGGAGGAGGAAGTAAAGGGGACACATGGCTCCGCCCAAGGGACAGCTAGCATTGAAAGAGGAAAATAACCCTCCAAACGTGCATCTCTTGAGAGCATAGGTGACTCAAGGTCTCTTTAGACTTGAATTTTGGAGGCCATGATTCTGTGTCCCTGAGTTTGCGCCTTAAGGAACAGGAATCCCATTTCCACCAGACAGTATTAAGCTGGTTGAGGAACTCCTTTGGTCTGAAAGCTGCAGCTTTTAAAACAGTACCCAGTTTCTGCCATTGTCATGAGCAACCCATGGCCCGGGAAAAGTCAGCGTCATCCTGGGCTGGGAACCACCCGCCCAGCGCGGCGACCCCTGGCCCTGGAGGCAGGGATGCGCTGGGCGGGAGGTGAGCGAATGGCCGGGCACGCTGGGGCCTCGCTCTCGAACGTGGAGGCCAAGACTCTCCACGCGCAAACCTTCCCCCCGCACTGAGGTTGACAGGTCCGTGCGGGCGCGCTTCTCATTCAGTCTCCCTATGGGAACCTCTCTCGAGGCGAATGAGAGCGAGCCAAGCACAGCGGGACCAGGAGAACTCCACTAGCTGGAACCCGGGACCGCGGCGGCGCCCCTGCCGCGTACCCTTGCCAGCCACTGGCTCCGCCGACACCAGGGCCGGGGGCCCGCTCTTGGTGCCCACGCGCTCCCTCCGCCGCCTCGACAAAGCCCCCCGCCCGCGTTTGCTCCCTCCATCCCGGTCCTCCCTGGCCTCGGGCTCCTTCTTCCATGGGGCGGCCGCCAAGTCTGGAATACCGCGCTTCTGAAATCTGATGCCCTTTTACCTGCGATCGGCTGTGCCGGGCCCTCAGCTCCCCAGAAATTAAGGGAGAAGTCCCGCGCGGCGTCCACGGCGATCGAGCGCAGACCCGGCTGCGCTGGTTGAGGACTGAATAAAAGATTGTGGGTGAAGCCAGTTTCCAGTTAAGCCCTACGCGGGTGAGCCACGGGCTTTCTAGGCCCCCTCCCTTCCCTTCCAAGGCGGACGTATCGCCAGCAGCTCCGCCGGGGGTCGGGAGCTCATCCCTCGCGCTGCCGACGGCTGCTGACTCAGTGGCACCGTGACCTCCGCTTGGCGCCCGGGACTCCGATCCCAAGGAAAGTCGAAAACGACATTGCGGAGAAAGGCAAGAAGAAGGAAACGAGATCTTCGGGAATCCTGCCTGTCGGAGGCTACGAGAGAGACTGTATTTTTGAGCCTGCGAAGCGTGGGTGAATTTTTAAGACAAACGCGCACTCCTCTTCGTTCCACACAACAAAGGCGCGCACACGCGCATGCACACGCACACACACTCACACGAGACATACACCCTGGCCCAGGGGGCGAAGAAGACGAGAAGGCCCCCGGCAGATAACTCACCTGCCTCTAGAGTGGTGCCGTTCAGCATTCTTGGAGCGAAAGGCGTTGATCACGCCGTAACGGCGGTTGTTCTGGCAGAGAAAAGCCGCGCGTCAGCGAAGCAGCCGGGCCGGGCTCCCAAACACCTCCTCCCACGCGGCGGGGCGCGTCCAAAGCGCTCCTCCTGCGGAGACCTCAGGTAGGGGCGCCACTCGGAGCAAAGCTAGACCTTCCCCGAGTAGGCTCCCAGGACGCCCCCGGGGCTCCCCAACATCTGAGCGCACTCGGAGGGCGGAAAATGCTCCAGCTAGAAACCGCCATCGGGATCTTACCTCGAGGTCCGAATGTCAGATGTTTCCGACAAGAACTCGGTTCCAGGCGAGGGAGGGCAGGAGACGCGGCCAGGCCCCGCGTCTCGCTGAATGTCCCTCTGTTAACCCAAATAAATAAATAAACTGATGGGTGAACATTAATCTCTCTCTCTCTCTCTCTCTCTCTCTCTCTCTCTCTCTCTCTCCCTCTCCCTCTCCCTCTCGGAATTGATTTGAATCCCTCACCTCTGACCCCCAGCTCTCCCCACCTGTCTTTTATTTTCTGTTTATGTTTCCAAATCAGGAAGGGGTGGGCAGAGGGCACAGACGCGGGCCGGTGCCCAGAGACACACTCTGAGGCTGCGTTCGGCTCTTCCAGCCTCTCAGTAGTCAGAGGAGGTGTTAATGGAGGACCCGGCGGTAACTGAACCTCATAAAGTCGAGAGCATCTTGAGGCTTGGGCGCGGCGGGGAGGAGGGACGGGGCTGGAGTCCCGCGGCGCGCCCTGGGCTCCCGGGCCCCCCGCCGGCCTCGCCTCCCTGCAGCTGGAACCTAAAAGACGCTGCCGCCAGCTGGTGTCTGCATAGACGGTGAATGGGCGGTAGCTCCTGCGGGAAACCGGGCTGGCTAAGCCACTGATTGTTCACCCATCACGTCCCCCCTTCCCCTCCTGGTCCTTCCCTCCCTCTCCGCGCGCCCCTGCACGCGCCAGGCGCCGAGCGCTTTGGGGAGTTTCCCGCGCTCCGGGTCGGTGTTCGCGACCAGGTCAGCGAGCGGGCCGGGGCATCTCTTCCGCTTGGGCCCCGGTGAGGGGCTGAGGCGGGTGATGAACCTTGCGGGAGAAAATCCGCACCCAAACCCTGGCAGACAGGCGTTGGAAGGGATGCAGCCAGACCGGGACGGGGCGGGGGCCGTGTTACCTGGTCTCAGGTTCCCGAGGGGCTGCGTAGCCCCGGGCGCGGTCAGGCGGCCGGGAAGTGGAGGGAGAGCCGGGAAGCCGGGCTGCGGGCCAATTATTTACCCACTCCCCCGCCCCTCGCGCCCCTCACAGTCGGAGCTGGGGAGGCGGGGGATGGCCGCGAGGCGCCCGCGCTGGTGGGGAGGAGGGTGTGAGCCCGGAGATTGGCGGCTCCAAGATGCGGGTCCGGGTGATGATGCCGCCCTGCCTCCTCGCCCCTCCCCCTCTGCCACCATCGCGACTCCGTGGCGGAGCGCGGGTCGAGCGCGCGGGGAGTGGGGACGCCCGCTGGCCTCCCAGCCGCCTGCGAAAATCGCGTGCGATCTGGGAGGCACGTGGGACTGGGTAGAGGCGGACGCCACCTTCACTCCTGCCGCGCAAGCCCCGCCGTGCACTTGAGGGTCGGTCAACAACAGACCGAGAGCCGCGAATCCGAGCCCCTTGGCTGTCTCTTTCCATTCCACATCCCAGATTGTCGCTCGGAGCACCCCAGGGTGCCCCTTTCTACCCAGACACTTGGCTTCACTAACTAGTCCCACCAGCCAATCAGTCCCACGGGTTTACCTTTTAAGATTCCCCCGCCCCGACTTCCCTCTCCCCATCCCGGCCTCCTTCGCTCTTTCTTGGAGAATCCCCCCAATCTGGGTCAGATTTGGCAGCCAGGAGGGAACGAAGCTCCCCGATTCATCTTCTAGGCTCATCAGGGAGGCCATCATGGACGCACGCCCAGACCCGCCCGAAAACGCTTGGGTGCTCTCAACTCATCCTGGCCCAAAGCAGCCGTTTTTTAACCTCTTTGGGGTCACCTACCATTTTAGCATTTTAGATCTTTGCTAACGACATACCTTCTACACACACACAACACACACACGCACACGCACGCGCAGGCGCAGGCGTACGCACGCTGAAGCGCGCACCAAAACCTCACACTTTAGAATACAAATTTCTGGTGGGAGGATGTGGTGGTCATGAATCACCCAGTCCCCCTAGAGTCCACAATTCTTGGGTTAACACTCTTTCGCACCTGTGGTTCCGGGAAGGAGGGCTGTGAGTCTGGATGTTTTGTACCACGAGCCCAATCTCCCTGAAACCGTTTGTGGGGACGAAGGTTTGCCCAGCGCCGAGGGCACCCCAGCACACATCAGGACGCCTAGAGTTCAAGAGTGGACTGGACCTTCCAGGGACAAGTCAATCTCTGGCTAACGATAGATAGGTGTAGGTCTTCCATGACTCTTTCTCAGAAATCAAGCTCTCCAACAAAGGCCCGCAAGAGGGTGCAGTCTTCCTCCCCCACCCGACTTCAATATCTAACCTTTTTATTTTCCTGAGGGGAGGGAGATGGTTTTGGCATCCAGGAGCAGCCTTTTCATTGTTGCAAGGTAGAGAAAAAATAGGACCGAGTTTTAAGTCCTCCATTATGGACAGACATCAAACCCACAAAACTCAAGGCATTGCCTGAATGTAGAGAGAATGAAATGGCAGGTGTCACCAAGGAGTGGAGATCGAGGTTGCTTTCGGCGGGCCAAGGGTGACAGGGTCTCAGAGTGCTCATGGGATGGCGACACTCTAGTTGCCATTTGCTTGGTGGTGAGCCCTGAAAACAAATCTAAGTCCCCACTCTCCTCACCCCCTCTCCGGTTTCGGACGTTGGAACCGCGTGCGTGGAACTGACTTTGCGAATACCTTTGGAAAAGGGAACTGCTCTGGAACGAGGATCAGCTCCAGGCCCAGAGCACGCTTCCTATTCTCGGGCGGGGTCACGTCTGTTCCAAACACGCCGTTTAGAAACCTTACATTTTACACGAAAACACACTTGCTTTCTCCGCATAATCCTTGGGGATGGTGCGGCTTCTGAAGAGAGGGGCGTGGGCACGGTTCACCTGCCGGAAGATCTGCTGAGGTCCGGGCCATTCCCCAACCAAGGGGAGAGCCACCGCTGCAGGAATCTGTCCTCGCCTCTTCATTCCCCGCCATGGTAAGCTCTGCAAAGAAATTCTCTAGTTTGGGGTTGGGTAGTCCCAGCTAAGAAACAATCAAGAAACCAATCTCTCTTGATTTATGGCGCCCTGGGGCAGAAGGAGTCTCCAGAAACCTTGAAAGTGGAGCGGCACCAAAGTTGATTTAAACTGGGAAGTCTCTATTTCTAGGCATTCACATGTGTTTGTACACACACACCTAATAAGAAACCTGAATTTTACTTTACAATGTGCGAATACAATATAGCTCAAAGCTCTTGCAGTGAGGCCCATTTATGTGGCCATATTGTGTTTAATGTGGGAGCCCCCGCCCCCGCTGCCACCCCTGACGCGTGGTTCACAAGCATCTCTCCAGAACCGCAGCGAACTTCAGCCCTGGCTTCGGGCTTCAGGGGCAGCCAAGGGTAAGAGCGTCTCCCCGCCTCCCGCTTCCCTCCCCCCACAGCCCCGCCCCAGCCCCCCGGCGGCCCGGTTGGCTGTCGCTACCAGAGGGGCTTGAAGTTATACCAGAAAGAATAACGAGCGTCCCTCATTAGGGTCCTCCGTGATCAACGTTAGTTTCTTGGGCCGGTTCCCCACTGCAGGAAGCGCGCTGGGAGGAAGAACACCGCCCCAGGCATCCCAGGAGTTACTTCCACCTGCCAAGGGACTTTCTCAAAACTGTCTTCCATCAGGCACCTTTTCAAAATGAACTTCCTTTCTTCCTCCCCTTGATTCCTCCAGAAAGACGAGCTTCTTAGACGCTTCTCCTTTTTGGGGCGCTAAGGAAGCACTAGCGACCACCCTACCTATCCCCCCACCCCCGAAAATAACTTGGTTAGTTTTCCAATTTAGTGGGGAAGGTAGAACTAGCTGGTTGCTTCTTGATCAAAGTAAAAGGAAAGAAGACTGGCTTCCAGGAACCCCTATGCCTCTCTGGACAAACTGCTTCTATGATCACCATGCTGATCACCTTCTCCTACAACCCTTCTCAAGATAATTTCTACAGGACAATACAAGGCCACAGACACCACTCTTTTACATCCGAGAAAGCTGCTGATATCTCACAGGACTCGTGGGCTGTGTTGTTTAGGGCACCGTGATTTAAAAACCAGCGAAATTGGGGCACCAAAATAAGACAACAATTTTTGGAGACAAGTGAATATCTGACATAAGAAAACAGAAGACATAATGAAAGTGGAAAATTAGACCTTATGGAGCTTTTTTCCACTTATTTTACAGTTAAGAAGGGCTTTTAGTTTATTTTATTGTTAAAATTTAGGGTACAAGTCAGGATAAGGTATATAAGTAGTCTATGTGCAGGTGAAGCTTGGGCCCCCAACTGGTCCTCACTTCCCCTGATTTAGAATCAGGTACCCTTGGTGATGTTACATGCTCCCCTCTCCCTTCAAAATAAGGGATTTTGAATTGACTATGAGAGATGTCATCAAAACCTTTTGTTGGCTTAAGATCTCTAAAGCCCATATTGGTGCAAAAGATAGAGCCCAAGGCAGACCCCTGAGTTGTCCAAGAAATTTGTAGATTTCACCGGGGAAGGCTAAGAATCATCTCCATGTAAAGCCAGACTCCCAATTAGGAAGCCGCCTTATTTTACTGAACAGCTTGCAGTTTGGGAAAGGGTTTCCTAGGGGCTGCTGTCCTTGAAGGCAGAGAAGGAGATGTGGAAAGAATAGTCCCCATGAGCTCCTGTCTCAGGTTAGAGACTGACACCCAGAGGTACCACCAGAGTGAAAGGAATGTGTGTAAAGCTAATAAGATGTTCAAAGATAGATTCGCCTAGGAAGTGCCAAAAGAAATGGAGGAGGAAAGGGTGGGGGAGAGAAGAAAGAGTGGTCTAAGCGACACATCTTCAGCGGCCTGACCCCGAAGTCAAGATGATTTAAAGTTTTTATGGAAAGAACAGATGGAAGATGAAAGCATTTCTTGACGCAGGATGGCACTTCTTGGGCACTCATATGCTGCACAATATAGTATATCAAGCTCCTTATAGCTCAAGATATAAATAAAATGAATAATGTAGTCAAATTCTTTTATTTGCCAACAACCTCCCTTGAATTGCTAACACTGATAAGAAAACAGTAGGAGAACTGAGGCTAAGAAAAATCAAGAGCTACTAATGTGACCTGATTGCTACTATTTATTTAATGGAACAGTCATTATTTTCTTTCTTCAGCATATGTGTCTGATAATGAAGCAAAAAGAGGAAAATAACTATCAATGTGCCATTTTAGAAACACACAAACATTTGTTAGCTTTTTCATTTTACTGATGTTCTTTTAGCATATGTATTTAAGATGAAACTAGTGTTCAACTACTAATAGCACAGACAGCAATTCTGAATTAGGGTTTTATTTTTTAAGGATACAAGTTCAATTAGACAGAGAACAGAGATAAAATTGTTGTCAAACATAAAAATAGGAATTGAAGTGCTTCTTTTTAGATGGCTCTTTCACATTGACTTGACCATATGGACACTGCCAAAGAAATAAAACAAATTATTATTGAATTAGTTAACAATCATCTTGAAAAAGAACACTTCTCATGATAAAAAAAAAAAAAAGAGAGACTGTTAGCAATGTTATAGAAATCATTTGATCTATCAGGTCCTGCAGACCAAAGGGGGAATATTGGCAATCTCAGGCAAATGATCTTAATTAGAGTTGAAGAGCCATTTCCTAAATTCATCCTTCCAGCTTGGAGAATTTTACTGTCAAAAATCCACTCTTAGAAAATCCTCAAGTCTTCAATTTATACAGAGCTCCTATGCATTTGATTAGAAAGAGCCAAGGGCACAGGAACATACATAAAAGTGAAGGTTCAATTTTTCAGTCCTGTCTACAGTTAGTACACATATTTAATGTCCATTCTTTAATTATAAAGTGGAGCAGGTAAAGGAAATAACACCTTCTAGTACCAAAATATATAGAATGTCCTGTGAACAGAGATTGTTATCTGTGTATAATCTTGACCCTATAACAATTTACCTTTCGAGTATGCCTTTAAGTAGTGATGGTGAAAAGCCAATTCCCCTTTATTCTTTGTTCAAAATAAGGATATAGCTCAGCTTAATCAGTGTACATAGAGATATATCCAATGAAATAAACATTTTAGGAACTGTATACCACTAATTTTGGGATAATCTAGTTTCACTTTTATTTTAAGCATAGACTAGAAAAGAGTTAGGAGAGAGACAGAGAAAGTTGGTGGGTGGGAAAGAAGAAAAGGAAAGAAAAAGAAAGGGAGGGGGAAGGAATAAAAGAAAAAAACTCATCATAATCTTAAGGAAACCCACCTCTCAGTACTGGGCAGGTTTCCATTTATTCAGCTAATAAGAAGAAAATGCTTTCTGGGATCTAGTTTGCCACATTCTAGATTTCGTTTTCTGCCCTCTTTGTACTTGTCTAGTGAACACATCTTATATGAAACCCCAAGAAAAGTTTCCTTGTAATAAAGAGCTCCCATGAATTTCAAATCACAGCAGTTCAAGGCACTGATGCTCAACATGAAACATTACAAAATGCCATTAACTTTAAAGGTCCTTTGTTGGTACTAAGGACTTCATTGTCCTTAGTTAAAGTAGCTTGTGAAAAGTGCACTCCAAGTCTATTTGGCTTTTTTATTTGACTTGTTGTTCAAATAATAGGTATTTGTGAAGTTACAGAAGCACCGCAAACTGCTGCTGTAATTGAGATTTGCTACTCACGTGTCGGCAAGCAGAGCCACAGCATTCACCTCTCTGTAAGTGGGCAAGCTGTGTGAACACCACATAGCCAGTAGCTGGATCCACATAGTTTAGCTGGCCAGCCTGAAGTGCAATTGAATAAACAATCATTAATCTCAAAACTCATATCTCCTCACTATAATGTCTACTCATAAAATACTGCAAAAAAATTTAAAAACAATACTAAACTTCTTCCTAGCAATTTTAGTGGCACTTGCAGTTACAGACTGAATGCATTCCGGCATTATACATAATCCAACTTTATGTGACATAAGGAGAAAATATACAGTTTGAGAAAAATGAGAAGTTGATGGAAAAACAAGAACTCCTCTATACCTAATAACTATGTAGCCACTGCTCTGATATTTTTCATTTGGTTTTTAAGAAACAAGTTTAATAACAGGCGATTTAAATGATTTTAAGAGCTTAAGAGGCTGAAAATGAACTTTCACTCAGAAGTTGCAGTTGCAATTTCAGTACTTAAAATATGTGGATAATGATTTAAACTTACAGAAAGGTTGCAAATCAAAACCAACAGTCCTTATAGAAAAGTATTACCTTTGCTATTATTGAACACTTTTTACCTACATGCTGTGTTGTTCCATTGTACATTTTATATGATTTTTTGGTGTTTTGTTTGTTAGTTATATTTTTAAGCAAACAAAAAGTATTGTTTTCATATATTAACACTCACTACTTTCACAACCGTGGACAAAAGCAACTTTTACAATATACTATTTCAAATGTCAAGGTAGCATTGAAACATGGCTTTAAAAACTGTCCCCAGTGCTTTATGTGAAGGAAAAAGTAAATAACACAACATCTTCTGTGGATTTCAGTTGTTTGGGTGATAATACTTAGCCTTGAGTTTTTATAGAGGAATTTCCCATGGGCTTTTTGTATAACTCTTTTGCCATGCATTAACTCAGCACCTCACTCTTGTATAGAGTCTTTGCATTAAAATACACATGAAACTTGCATGTCTTCTGACATGCATTTTTGTATGAACCATGAACAACTTCTTCAGTGTCTTATTTAATGACTGAACATTTTATTCTAGTTGATGTTTTAACCGACTATGCTTCATGAATAAAGTGTGTAGCAAAAGGACATATAAAGTTCAACCGTAGGTTCACTCTAAAGCATTCCAGCAAAGCTAGAGCAGGGCAGCAGAAATCCAACAAGCAAGTCCCAAGGCTGGTCTAGGGGGCCTCCCAAATCCTGCAGGGCCACAGAAACAGATTACATGAAACCAGGGACACGAAGCACTATTTTAGAATGACCGATGTTCAATTCCTTATTTACAAAGCTGGTGTTTGGAGACTTGGGGGGAAAAAAACAAACACTGGGAACACTGTAGCAGCCTTCTTTTCACTTTGCATAGCTTCTGGGAGTCTTCTGAGGGCAATTATCTGGCAACCTGGAAGCCTAACAGATCACTCCTGCGCATGCGCCTGCTCTCCTGCTTTCCATGTTGATTGAGCACCTCTGTGCGCGCTGGCTGCCCACACAAACTTAATTTGTCCTCAGTAAATGAGCCTCACGTAATGGTGGCAACAAAGATGCGGCAAGAGTGCTGACAGTTTGACTGGAGAGCAAGATGTTCACTGATGCACATCAGCACCCGCAGCAAGGTAAGAGAGCTATCTGCCTAGAGGCTGGAAGAAGGACCAGTGTGAAGGGGCTCTGATTTGTTGAAAAATAAAAACAACACAGAGCTTGTTATTGGGCTTACTTAGGGTCTCCTGGACACTCATTTAACCTGCGATACTGACACTGATGAAACAAATGGATTCCCCCAGTGAGAAAAAGTTCCATTCCCTTCCTAGGCAAACTGAACCTTTCTTTACATGTCACTGGTGTTTGCGCTAAAAAGAATGACACTTTTCACTTATCTCCACCATATCTATATGAGGACATATGGGAACAAATTACATGTTGTTTTTAAAAGAAGAGTAAAAATAAGAACAATCAAAAGTTGCCAGTCACTTCCTGATGAGTCTTTATTCAGTTTCAACACTTGAATGGATCAGAATGTGGACTCTCAGGGCCTACTAATTGCCGATTTTTAAAAAAGTACACTTTAGGCAACCTTCAAGGTTTTCTTTTCTACCTCTTCCTTTGGCTCAAGTCATACCATATAACAGTAGTCCTAGTCTCTCTGTCTCTCTTTCTTTCACACACACTCCCACACACTTACAGCTTATTAAGTAGGTTAATTTCATATTGCTTTTCTATCTTTTTTGTCTTTTTTTTTCTCTATTTCAACAGCTTTAGGGTGGACAGATAGTTTTTGGATGCATGGATGAATTGTATAGTGGCAGCTTTTAGCATACCCACCACTCCCCCTGTGTACATTGTTTCTTTCTATCTCGTGGTTTGTTTTGTAAAGGTAATACAAATATATAAATATGCTGCCTTTAAACCCACGTAGTCTGAGGTGTTAGAAGCCAGGCAGAGAGATACGTTTAGATATCGGTGCTCTCAAGCAACTGTCAAATCCACAAAACAGAAGAGTACCTAAGAGCATGTAAACGCCTGACTGCAGCTTCTTATGCTCCATTAGAGTGGAGGGAAAGGACTAGAGGGCGGCGGCCAAAATTAAAAGAGGTCTGTCCATGTCTTATTTTCTCATCATTGCGATCACAAGGTGGCGAAGTGTCCAAATGATAATGCGAATAAACACACCACCTACACCACCGATTTCTCCTGTGACCTCGCAGGTCCTCCGCCTCCTCTATCGATTCCTTGGCACTCCCTCCCTTCACACACACACACACACTCACACACACACACACACGAGTGGTCGTGGGTCCCACACGGCGACCGGAGTTCGGCTGGGACGCTGGTCAGAAAACAAATCACACTTGGATCCGAGC
>NW_007253487.1:184570-203725 GCF_000164805.1 Carlito syrichta
GCCGCGGACGGGCCTGGGGCGCCCCCCGGGACGGCGGCGGACGCAGAGGGACTCAAGGCAGCGCCGCACTCTGCGGAGCTGCGGGCGCCGCGAAGCGTGGGCCGCCTCCGCGCCTCTGGACCTCGTTCAGAGCTCTTCGCTATTGTGCTGATGATTATTTCCTGAGATGCAGGGCGGACCTTTTCCCTCATGTCCAGCTGGGCTTGGGATCATTCGGCGTCATCTCCACAACTGTTAAGATCCCAGCAAGTGACCAAAATACCGCCTATCCAGGAGAGGCTCAGTGTTTGCAGGCAGTATGGGATCAAAGTTGGACGTGCAGCCTCCAGGGCTGGCTTCTTTGGCCCACCCTAGGATGAGTGCCTCAAGTAAAACAGCATACTGAATGAGAAAGGGCGCTGTTTTCATGTTGCTGAGTTTTTGCAAAATCAAAACAAAAATGGCATTTTCTGTCCGGTAGTTGAAAGTTATCCTGATACCCTCACAAAATTGAATTTGAGAAAATTAGCGCAGACCCAGGAGGTAATTTCAGGTGTTAGAACTAAGTGAACACCACCTCCACTTCCTACCCCTAGTGCAAGGTTGAAGAGTAACAATTTTGTTAGTGCTCTTCAGGGCTGAAGAACTGAGGGCAGGAACTGATCTTTGAAGGCAGAAGTAGATTCTTTCCGTTGTTCAGAGAAGTGACTAAGCCAGCCGGGGACCATCACTACCCCTTTTCTGGTATCTGCATTTACCATGTAGTCATTTTTTCATTTTCTTAAATTGTAATAGGAGCTGACGGAAACAATCCCATTGATTCATTATAAATCTCAGTGAATCAATAAGTTGGAATCCTGTTTTGCAAATCAACTTTCTTTGTGTTGGAATAAAAAATTAGTTCAGGTCTTGAGACTGCTTAATAATCTGAGAAGCATTAAAAACTGGAATGCTAAGGAGGAAGTCTAGGGAAAGCTTGAAATGACCAGAAATGAGCACCTGAATGATATTTCCCATATTCAGCATAATTCTGATTCCCAACCAAAATCTTGAAGGAAGTTTGGAGGTTCAGATTTATGGCATTTTTGTTAAAATTGAGGATCTGGACCTACTGTGACATCAATTCAAAGGGTGGGGACAGCATTTTGCAGAAATAAAATAGACTAGACCAGGTCTAAATAGAAAATAAATAGAGCCAACTTATTTAGGAAGAGTAAGTATTGTTACATGAAACTTTGGGTGGGATGGAAGTGACCATAACGGGGCTGAACAAGGGAGATCTTTGTACTAATGGAATAGTTCTGTATCTTACCATGATGGGTTTTTTTTGCTCTTTTTTGTCTTTTTAAAATATTTTTTATTATGGTTTTGTGGGGTACAGTTAAGGGTTTGACCATGATGTTATACAAATTCACATGTGACAAGACGATGACTTATGGAGCTGCACATACATTGTGTTAATGTCAAATTCTGAGTTTTCATATTGTACTGTAAGGTAAGACGTAAGCATTGGATGAAACTGAATGTATATAGAACCTCCCTGTACTACACTTGTAACTTCTTGTGAATGTATAGTTATTTCAAAATTGTAAAATGGCAATTTAAAAAAGATATAAAAATGATTTCAAGATAACTTGGTAAGACCGATCACTGAGTTTACTAAAACCTTTTTTCTTTCTCCTCCATTCCCAAGTTTAGAGATCATCATGGTTAGTCAAGGCCTTCGGACATTTAGGCTGAGAAAGCTCTTCTGTAGTAGTCACATGTTACCAGTGTGTGAATTTTATAGCTCTATCTTTAAGATATAATCACAGTCAGAAAGCTGTATAGTTAAAAAAGATGAGAAAGTTATCTTAATATTAGTAATTTAATTATAATATCATTTAATGTTGAATTGATTATCAGCTTCTTTCTTCAATGTTCATTTGGTGTTCATGCGTTAGACTTAGAGTCAGTGTCATTTCACACCAAGTAATTTTCATTCATTGTATCTCTTGTTTTAAGAAGTTTCCTCAGGGTTTTACCCGTAGCTTATTTTACTGTGTGTTCATTTTTTCTCAGATTATCTGTACTCAGAGTAGCCAAGCTGTATTAAAGTGGGACATTAAGTCTTGCCTTAGAATGGTAAGGTTCTCACTTTACTTACTGGAGATACACACACACACACACACACACACACATCATTTGGGATATTTATGTTGATATTGGACATGCTTGTTATTTGGGGGAGGTAGTCAGAGAACTATCCTCTAGATGTCATTTATGTTAATTTTTGAGTAGTATTTTAGGACTCTCTAGGTTGCAAGATATAGATCACACAACTCACTCTGGTTACAATTACAGGAATCTTTACTCATGTAACCATGAAGCATGCCTTGACTCAGGGCTCAGTGATGGGATCAGGGCTTGGTTCCCTCCACTTTTCTGTGTTGCCTCTTCATTGCTAATTCTTTTTCCAAGCTGGCTCTTTTCAAATTGGTGAAAGGTGACTGGAAACAACTCCTAGGGTTTCATCCTTTCTTATCCTTGTAAGAACATCTTTGTAAAAACAAAAGAATCTTGTTGTGAAGCTCCAGGATGAGAAAAACCTTTTCCACCCTAGAGGTCTATCAGCCATATCCTCATCATATGTCCAGTTCTGAAACAATCTTTATGAGTATAGGTTATACTTAAGTTAATCAGGGCCTATCTCTGGATTTGCCTATGGGCAATCTACCCAAACTTATGGAGGAAAATGGCCTGTATTAGTGCTGGGGACAGAATTAATAAATATACACTATAGTGACATTCAAAAGCAAGATAAACTTCACCTGTCCACCCATTCCTTTTAGTACTTAGTATTTGAATATTTATTTACTTAATTTTTTAGTCAAAGTCTCATTCTGTCACCTAGGCTGGAGTGCAATGGCACAGTCACAGCTGACCACAACCTCGACCCCCTGGGTTCAGGTGATCTTCTGCTTCAGCCTCCTGAGTAGCTGGGACTACAGGTATGTGCCACCACACCTGGCAAATTTTTAAAAATTTTTTGTAGGAACAAGGTCTCACTATGTTGCCTAGACTGGTCTTGAACTTTTGGGCTATCTTCCCACCTCTGTCTCCCAAAGTGCTGGGATTACAGATGTGTGTCACTGCACCTAACCTAAATGCTTCTCTTAATGTTTTTCATTGTTTCTCTGTCCCCTCTAAAAGAACTTCCTTCCAAGACAATAGGGAATTATTTGCAGTAAACAAGACAGTACGGAACATGTCCTTTTCATCTTGTAGCTCCACAGCACATCTTGTACCTTTGCATATAATACTATGGCATGTAGTAGATAATAAATAATACATTTTTTGATGGATAAATGAGTCAGTGGGTCTTCATTCTCAAATATGTATTCCTAACTACGGGACAAAAATGCCATATGAAATTTAAAAACTAATTTTCTATACATAATATTGCATATTTGAAAATATGTTTTGTTTACTAATTGTTACAAATAAATACTTTTTACAAAACTAAATGAAAGAGACATTAAATCTGAAATCTTATTAAATTATATTTATGAATAACCATGGGCTATTTTACTGACAAACATGACAGATGCATATATTATGAAATGATCTAATCTAAACCTCTCAAATGTTGCCTCTAAATTGACTTTAAGTGTTATCTTTTCATGAATGATGAATGAACTGGACAAATGAATGCTGGAGCTGCAGAGTGACCTACAGATTTCTTGTCCATATACTGCCTGTTTTGCACACTTCCTTTTGGACACAGATTTATGTATTTGATATTTTTCAAATAGCTGAATGGTGTGTTATGACATGTCATGCTCCATGTAGAGTACATTTTCACTACCAATTCTTATGATTGAGAGCAAATGTTACATGCCCCTGAGGTTGCCTATAGGGAATCTTTGTTTCATTTAATCGGACATCCAATAGCACACTTTGTTTCACAGAGCTGGTCTTAGAAAATTCTTTTGGGAATTACAACCATTTCTATTTGCAAGCCCAGCAAATCTCTGCTGACTTCACAGTGGATGCCACTCTACCAGTGTTACATACCCAAAGCACTGTTGCATTTTGCTCTTATCTTTCTGTTTTGTTTTTATCTTGAACAAGTGTAGGTGGGCTATGTAAGATGAAGTAATCTAGCTATTTCATCTCCTTGTCCACTCTTAGTCATTCTTTAATGAATAGTAGTCTAGCTTCTACCTGCACTGCCAACTTAAAGTGTCAGGGATGACTTGATTGCTAAATCCAGTGCATTATACAGTACTTGAACATGACTAAAACTCCATGTGCTTTTACAACGGTCGATCATCTTCCCCTCAACGCTGTTCTCTTGACTTCTTGGACCCCCAATTCTCAGACTTTGCTTTTTATCTTTATGATTATCCTTTGTCTGACTTTTTAGAGGCCTTTCTTCCTCCTCTTGTTCTTCATGTGTTGATTTTCCTGAGTTCTGCAGCAGTCCTTAGCTCACGCTCACTATATAATGTTGCTTGAGTGATTTTATCCATGTTTACATTTTTAAACCATTATCATATACTAATGACTCCCAGAACTCTTCATCATGGTCAAAGCTTGTGAGAGTAACACACCTATCTAGCCATCTGCCTGATGGACATAGACATTTTAAAATACCTTCAAACTCATCATGTCTAAAATGGACTTCACCATTACCTTTGAAATTTTAATCCCCTGTGTATTTTCTGTGTTAAAGGCACCAGTGTCCAATCAGTCATCTAATTCAGAGAGCTTGGGGCTGTCATAGACTCTTTCCATATCTCCCCATTCAGACTACCACCAAGCCCTACCGGTTTTACTTATAGGGAACGTTTCAAATTTGTCAAAAATGTCTTAAATTGGTTCTCCCCATTGCCGCTGTCATTGTTCAAGTTCAGTTCATTATCATTTCTTTCCCCTGCCTACAACTAGAACAGAGTGGTTCATTAATGTAAATAATACACAATGAGGACTTATGCATCAGGGCCCTCTGCTAAGTGCTGGACACATTCATACTTGACGTGTGCTATGTATTGTGACAAAAAATACCCTACCCCTAATCTCCACCTCAATCTTCATGCTCGTTTCCTTGGACGTGGTGAAGTTATACCTATCCTTAGAGCCTCAGTCTACATGTCACCTTCTCTGGTAAGCCTTCCCTAACTGCTCACTTTTCTCCTTGTCTTCTTGTTTCCCCAAGAAGTCTGCAGTCTGGGCTAAGCACGCTCCCTCAAAAGCATGACTTTACATTTGTGCTTTCATATTGTATGATTTTATGTTTATGAGTTCATTGCCAGGCTGTGAGGTCTTTAAGGATAAAGACTGTCTTAATGATTTTTGTATCTCCAGTAGCACAAGTATAAAGGAAGTGCTAAAAAAAAATACATTTTTAAATGAATGGATGAATGAATAATGGCAGCAAAAACCCACATCTGAGTCACATAGTAAATAAATTATACAAATGCATTTTCCCTTAATATTTTATGGTTATGAACCAGTATTGGGCTTTACCAATACATCAGTTGTTCTTAGGCTATTGTTATGAAATACAATCTACTAAAATAACAAAGTAACTGTGATTTTATTTGGCAATCTATTTAGTAAGTTCCTTCCAAACAGTCATTGAATTAATGGTAAGCTCATAGTATGAGCTGCATTCCAAATGAAGTAAGTATATGTTGACAGTGAAGTGCAGCCTTGTTAACCCTGAACAATCATTTCAATTATAAACTACATGCATACAATCACTGTCACATAAAATATCCAGACTAATTACTTCTAGCCCTTTTGTTATGCAAGTATTCGAAATGAAACCTACTCTTAGGTAGATTCATCCTAACAGTGAAATCTCCAGAAAGAACGTTGCTAAAAAAAGAAAAATAAATAATTTTCACCTTACTGAAATACATGGATTAGCATTTTGCTTTTAAAGCTACATAGGCAGCCACTGTTTTGCAGTATGTCCCTCATACCAACACGTTTGTAACAGAGGTCTTGGTTAAGGCCATAAATACAACATACAAATCAGAGCATTGTTCTCTGCACTCTTGTTGCTGCCTGAGGGAGAAAAGCATGTCCACTGTTCCATGACTGGAATGAAAGGCACACTGAGTTTTAGGTCAAATATCCATGACATTGACAAGTATGACTAGTCTACTGAGTATGATACATGTTAATATCTTCCCAGTGGTGGGCACAAGTGATATGCCTCAGTGATCAACACAGTATACACATCCTCTTCAGATTTTCTACAGGTGTAAAATTGATGTATCTTTGAAATCCTGTGGAATGTGGTTCTTCTGCAGTTAAATTGTACTATTGCTGTATGAACTGTCTTTTTTGTATAATTCTGTAAGGATGTCGTCAACATCAAGTGCTCTGTCTGGTGGTTTTGCTGGCACATTTTGGACAGCATTGTTGTGAGCTAAACCTGTTTACATTATGTCATAGGACCAATAAAAAAAAAAAAAAAAAAAAAAAACTTTCATGGCTGACTGAGTGCTGCAAAATATAAGTGCTATGCCCGTGTTGTGATTTCTAAAATGGTCAGTGGTACATCTGGAACATATTTGTGTAATTCATCTACCAGTCTAATTTCTGTGATAGCACAAACATGTATATTCTGCCCATCATTTTATCCCACTGTTAAGAACAGTGACCAACCCACAATTCAGTGAATGAATAAGTTCTTGAGTGGTAGTGTGGCATATGGAAAGAGCATTGTTTTTGTAAGTATGAAGACTTGGAATTGAATATTAGCCTACTTACTTTCTAATTCTGTGCCATTGAGAGTATTTAAACTAATCTCTGTGGAATAATATCTCAGAGCTGAATTGTGATGGTTAAATATGATAATGTATATAAAACATCTAGCACAGTGCTTGGCCCATAGCAGGGACTCATAAGTGTTGGTTGTTGATATTACTGAACTGGGAAAACACTTGTGTTTAGTCCTTTTGTAGGCTAGCCCTTCAGCTGCTTAATAGTTCAGTTGTTTATTTTACCCTCAATCCTTAATGGCATGAGTCTTTACTTGGTTGAATTATTACTAATTTTAATTGATGAATGTCAAATATCTGTTAAATATGCATAAGTAAACAGATTTTTCCATGAGTTAAAAGAAGAACTTTGTACAGTGAGTCAAAATTACAGTTTAGGATTTCAAGGACTGATTTAACAAGGCTTATGGGCAGTTTTGGCATGACCCAAGATTTCCTAATCATGTTGATGGTTCCTTAAGGGGGCATGGGTGGTTATAATAATCAAAGAAGCTACCTTGGTACATTTAGATAGATAACTTCGAATCAAACATGAGAAATGTAAGAAACCCCCTTCCCCAACTTAAATGGTTTTATACTACTATATAATCTCATAAAGCTTGCTTTTTCAGTTAACTTTGTGAGATGCATCCATGTTCATTCATGTAGCTCTAGCACATTGATTTCCATCATGTATAGGACTCTATTTTGTTACTATACCTCAAAGTGTTCAATGTCACTAATTATCAAGGAAATGTAAGTCAAAGCTATAATGAGATATTACTTCACACCTATTAGGATAACTATTATAGGATAAAATAATAAAATTAGCAAGTGCTGGCAAAGATGTGGAGGAAGGAGAACTCTTAAGGTATTCTGGTTGGTGGGAATGTAAATTGGTACAGCTGCTGTGGGAAACAATATGAAAATTCCTCAAAATATGTATAATAAAACTACATATGACCCAGCAATCCTACTTCCGGTTATTTATCCAAAGGAATTGAGATCAATATCTTGAAGAGTTTTCTATACTTCCATATTTATGACAGCATTATTCACAATAGCCAAGACGTGGAAGTAACCAAAACGTTCATCAACAGATGAATAAAGAAAATATGTGCCAGGCTTGGTGGCACTTTGGAGGCCGAGGCAAGTGGGTTGCAAGTGGGTTGCCTGAGTCTGTGGGTTCGAGACCAGCCCGGGCAACTTGACAAGCCCTCATCTCTACAATAAATAAAAAATTAGACAAGCATGGTGGTGCATGCCTGTAGTTCTGGCTACTTAGAAGGCTGAGGTGGAAAGATCACCAGAGCCCAACAGGGTGACACTGGAGTGGCTAGGAGTGTGCCATTGTACTCCAGCCTGGGCAACCGAGTGAAACTCCAACTCGAAAGAAAGGAAAGAAGGAAGGAAAGGGGGAAGGGAGGGAGGGAGAAAGGAAGGGAAGAAGGAAGGAAAAGATATGGCCTATAAATACAGTGGAGTATTATTCAGTTATAAGAAAGAAGGAAGTCCGCAATATAGGACAACATGGATGAACCTGGGGGACATTATACTAAATAAAATAAGCCAGCCACAAAAGGACAAATACTACATGGCACTACTTACTTGAGAAATCTAAAATAGCCAAATTCTTAGATGCAGAGAGTATAATAATAGTTGATAGGGTCTACAAGGAGAAGAAAACTGAGAGGTATGAGTCAAAGGATACAGTTTCAGTTATGCAAGATGACTGAGTCCTAGACATAAGAAGTCCTACAGTGTCGTGCTTATATTAGCACAAATGTATACTTAAGAATTGCTGAGATATTATTAAATGTTCTCACCACAAAAATTAAATATGCAAGGTGATTAATGTTGATCAACTTGATTCAGTCATTTCACAATATATACATATATGAAAATGTCACATTGTAAACCATAAACACGTGCAACTTTTTTTTTTTTTTTTTTGAGTCGGAGTATCACTCGTTCACCCAGACTGGAGTGCAGTGGCCACTCCTGGCCACCGCAGCCTCAACCTGCTGGGCTCCGGCGATCCTTCCGCCTCAGCCTTCCAACTAGCTGGAACTACAGGCGCGCGCTACCACGCCTGGCTGATTTTTTGATTTATTGTAGAGATGAGGTCTCGCCAAGTTGCCCAGGCGGGTCTCGAACCCTCGAGCTCAGGCAATCCACTCACCTCAGCCTCCCAAAGGCGCGGGATTACAGGCTGAGTCACCGAGCCCGGCTCATGTGCAACTTTTATTTGTCAGTTCTACCTTAGTAAAGCTGCAGGGGTATCTTATGGATATTTCTGGCCACTCAGCTCTCCTGGTTAGCTCATTTTTAAGTACTAGTAATCCAGGAATTCAGGATCCTTTTATTTTTTGTTGCAATTTTTAAAAAATGTATAACCTCTAAGTTTGCTAAAAGATACTTAGCCTCCTCAGCCTGGAAGTAACTTGACTTCACTCACCAGTCATACTCCCTCACCTAGATGTATCCAACTCATTACTTTCCATCCGTGATCTATTGCTATTACCCCCTTGCTCTTTATATCTTTCTTTAAGACATGAAAAACTATATCTCGCTTCTCCCAGAAACAAGTTCAAACCCTGAGCTTTTTAATTTTTTTTATAGAGATGGCGGTACAAATGAGGGTTAACTGCATAAGGAGGCTGCATGCAGGTGAAACCGGGGCCCTAACGGGGCCTCACTCCTCCTGGTAGTGGACTAGGTACCCTTTGTGTTGTCACGTGCCCCGCACCCTCCTCTCCCCTTCTCTCCCCTAGCAGTGCACAGCGACTACTGATCCCTCCCTTGTGCTCATTTGTCTACTGTTCCGGGCCCATTTAGGAGTGAGAACATGCGCTCTCCAGTTCTTTGTTTCTGTGATAGTTCACTTAGTATGATGGTCTCCAACTCCATCCAATTTGCTGCGAAGTCCATGATTTTGTTCTTCTTTATGGCTGCATAATACTCCATTGTGTATGTGTACCACATTTTTTTTTATACAGTTCACTTTCAATGGGCAGCAGAGTCACTCCTTGTTTTTGCTATTGTGTTTAGTGCAGCAACAAACATGCGTGTGCAGGTGTGTTTTTTTGTAGATCAATTTATGTTCCTTTGGGTATATTCCCAGGAGAGGGATTGCTGGATCTTATGGAAGATCAATTTTTAGTTCTTTTAGTAATCACCACACTGTTTTCCATAAAGATTGAACTAGCTTACACTCCCACCAACAATGTGCAAGCGTTCCCTTTTCTCAGCACCGTGCCAGCACCTGTTTTTTTTGACCTAATAATGATAGCCATCCTTACCTGAGTTAGGTAGTATCTCATTGTAGTTTTGATTTACAGTCCTCTAGTGATTAGTGAGGCTGAGCATCTTTTCATGTGTCTGTTGGCTGCTCGTATGTCATCTTCTGAGAAGTCTCTATTCATGTCCTTTGCCCACTTTTTAAAAATGGGGTTACTTTTTCCTTTCACTTTGTTAAAGTTCCTTGTAGATCCTGGATGTTAGGCCTTTGTCAGATGCATAATTTGCAAATATTTTCTCCCGTTCTGTGTGTTGTCTCTTTTTTTTTTTTTTTAATTAATCAATATTTTTTATTATGGTTTTGTGGGGTACAGTTAAGGGTTAGGTGTACAATTACGTTTCATTCAGGCACCCTGTTGATAAGAGGTGTTTTCCCATCCCCAGACAGATATTTGCTACTGTTAATCCCATCCCCCTCTGCCCCCATAGTTTCCCAGTACCGTCAGTCATTTTCTTATAGTATTACATTGGATGTTCAAAGTCCATTATATGAGTGAGAACATGTGATGCTCGGATCTTTGTCTCTTTACTCTCCTAATGGTTTATTTTGCTGTGCAAAAGCTTTTCAGTTTGATGAGGTACTACTTGACGATCTAAGCTTTTATGGCATTCACTTTTGGGGACTTGGTCAATTTGTTGCCAATTATGATGTGCATAGGGTGTTTCCTATGTTTTCTTCCAGGATTCTTATACTTTGAGGTTTTACATGTAGGCCTTTGATACATTTTTAGTTGATTTTTGTATATGGTGATAGGTAGGGGTCCAATTTCATTCTTCTGAATGTGGTTAGCCAGTTTTCCCAGCATTATTTGCTAAATGTGGTCTCTATTCCCCGGTGATTGTTATTGGTGGCTTTGTTGAAGATGAATTGGTTGAGAGACCATATTTTTACTTCCAGAATCTCTGTCCTGTGCCTATTCCTGTACCAATACCGGGTCATCTTGATTATTGTAGACTTGTAATAAAGTTTAAAGTCTGGAAGTGTGATTCCACCACCCCTCCTCGCTTTGTTCCTTTTGCTGAGGACTGGTTTGGGTATTTTTGTTTCCATGTGAATTTCCATATTGTTGTTTCCAGGCCTGTGAAAAATGATGTTGGTAATTTGATGGGTGTTGCATTGAATCTGTAGATTACCTTTTCCAACTCTGAGCTTTAACTGCTTTAAGGAACAGAGCCATACCTACTAGATTCTGTTGTAGTACCCAAACCAAATCTTTATATATGGTAGACATGCCCTAATAAACATATATAATCTTATATAATTTTTGAAGCACATTCAGAAACTCTAATTTTTGCAACTTTTAAAGACAGATATTAGATACTTAATCATCTCCATTTAATAAATGAAGAAATTGATTTACAGCACTATTAAATAATAAATGCACCAAATACTTTTTTCCCTAATTTATACTATATCAAGTTGAATCGCCAATTCCATTTGTCCTTCTTTCATAACATATCTTCCTTTCTTTGAATTTCCACTGTAATCCAACATGGTTTAGGTCATTATCATTTCATGCTTAAGTTATTGTACAATTTCCTAAATTATAATTACTGCCTCTAGTCTCTTCCCCCTCTAATTCATTATTGAAACTGTTATCAAAATAATAATACTCACACACATTTTGTCATTTTCTGGTTCAAAAATCCTCAGTGTCACAACTTTACCAGTAGTATAAAATATGAACTCATTACCTCAACATATGTGGTACTCCCACACTGTGACCCCTGAAATACCTTTTCAGTCTTGTGTATTATTGCCCTCTAAGTCAGGCACACTGTTCTAGTCAGACTAATCTACCCAACCTCCCCTAAATTATCCATATTGTAGACATGGTATTTTGTCTCCCCCACAGGTATTCCCTCCCTATTCCCCCAATTTTGTTTCATTGTCCATCACTTCCCCGTGTGTTGTGAGGTAAATTCTGACTAGTCTTAATTGAATTTTGGAAATCTCATTTTTCTTGACATTGATTGATTGATGCCAGTGAGACATGAGAGGAAATTCGGCAGGGAGCCTGCAGAAACCTGTGCCTATTCCTGGGAAAGATTTTTTTACTCTCATAATATGGGAATTTTGGTTTTCAAGAATGTGGCATAGTAGATACCCTTAACATGGAAAAATAAAATTTTATTTTTAAAATACATGCTAAGCCTGCAAAACGTAGGGGAAATCTAGGCACTAAAAATTGAAAACTGAGCTAAACATGAGAATGGTAATTTGCCCCTGGCACTACTGTTGCCCTAGAAAAACTTGTCAATATTTGTTGTCAGGTTGCTTGAGTTTTCGTGGCTGAATGGAGTCAGAAGACCGAGAGTTAGCCTATGCCAGATGAATAGTTTGAGCCACGATCCCTTCATAAAACTGAAACTTTCAAAGAGCTATACCCTTACCTAGGGCTGGGACGAGGGTGAACTAAGTAAGGCACTTGCCTTACCTTGGTGACACACCTGCCCTTAGTGAATGGGTGAACTGTAAAATAAATCTACCTGCCAGTAGTAGAAGAAGACAGCGTACTTGTCTGTCTCTGTCTAAGCTCCCCTGAAAATTTATAAAGAGAGAACTGCTTACACGTGAGCTTTTGGCTAAAAGTTATATTTTCTGCTTAGTCTAGTAAAATCCAAGTCAGTAAAATCTTAGTCCAGTAAAATTCAATAACAAAAACTTGTTTTAGGTCAGTAGAACTCTTGGTTCCTTGAAAGAAGCAGAAAAGAGAAATAAATTAACTTCAATCCTGGTCCCATAAGATTCCTACGGAAAAAGTCCTGCTGAACATGATTCTACAGCCCCAAATTACAAAACACATGAGCAATCCAGACATCATGTAAACACAAATAACACACAGCATAATTTAAAAACCAAAATTTCCAATAGCGGAATCACTGGTGTTAAAAGAAAAACCTTACACAAATTACATTTTTGAGTTTAATTGAGCAAAGAGCAATTCACAAATCAGGCAGCCTCCTGAACCAGAATAGGTTCAGAGCAACTCCAGGGCTGCCCCATGGTTGGATAACATTTATGGACTGAAAAAAAAGTGATGTACAGAAAACAGAAGTGAGGTATAGAAACAGCTGGATTGGTTACAGGTGGTCGTTTGCTTTATTTGAACCTGACTTGAACAACTGCTTGTCTGCAGTTGACTGTACTTCAGTTGTTTTGACTGACTGAGACTCCCATACTTGTTGCAAGAGTAGGTTATAGTCTGTTTACACATCAAGTTGGGTTACAATTCATTATATATGAGAAACGTTTAGGCCAATCTTAAAATACATAAGGAAACAACTTTAACCCACACTTAATTTAACAATGGATAGAGAATATTAAAAAATGTTGAAAACATGAGACACAAATAAGATTTAAAAAATTTTAAATCCAGATCAATTTAAACAACAATTAAATGAAAACTCACAAATAAAAAACCTAATAGTTAACTTTTTTTTTTCTTTCCTAAATTCAGGGCACATACACACAGGTTTGTTACATAAATGTATTGTGTAATGGTGAACCTATCACCCAAATAGTGAACATACTAACTCAATGAGTGGGTTAAAGAGCAGATTAAGCATAACTGAAGTTAGAATTAATTAACTAGAATTAAATCTGTAGTCCCAGCTACTTGGGAGGCTAAGGCGAGAGGATCACTTGAGCCCAAGAATTTGAGACTAGCCTGGGAAGTACAGCAAGACCCCTGTTTCTAAAATAATACAAATAAAATAATTCAAATTAAAAGAGTATTAGAAAAAGCATACATATACAGGGAAATTATCCAGAATGAAATACAAAAAGAACAAGAGACAGGAGATATGAAATAGGGATAAAGAGACATGAGATAGATGGAAGAAAGAATGAGAAAGTCTACCATGTGTTTAATTGGAGTTCCAGAAGGAAATAATAGAATGGGAAAAAGCAAAAAGAATTTTGCTTTGTAACTGACAGAACGCATAAATTCTCAGATTCAGAAAGTATAATGAATCATGAGCACACTAAATAAAAAGAAATAGGCACCAATGAACATTGGTGAAAGTGCAGAACATTAAAAGAAAGAGATCTTTTTAAAAAGCCAGAGAGAAAAGGCAAATTATCTACTTAGAAATCACAATTGAACTACCATCAGACTTGAAAGCAGTAACAATGGAAACCAGAAGGCATAATATTTTCAAAATGCTGTGATAAAATCCATCTACCTGGAATTGGATCAAAGTAAGCTACTTTTGGAGAATAAAGGTGAAAAAATATTTTTCAGACAAAAACTTAACATATTTACCAACAGAAGATACTAAAAGAACTCCTTTAAAATGCAGAAATCAAAACCACTTTGAGATACCACCTAACCCCTGTAAGAATGGCCATCATTAATAAAACAAACAACAACAGGTGCTGGTGAGGATGTGGAGAAAAAGGAAAACTTCTACATTGCTGGTGGGAATGCAGACGAGTACAACCTCTTTGGAAGAAAGTGTGGCGATTTCTGAAAGAACTAGAAATTGACCTTCCATATGACCCAGCAATTCCCCTATTGGGAATATACCTGAAGGAACTCAAATTATTCTACAAAAAAGATACTTGCACACGTATGTTTGTTGCATCTCTGTTCACAATAGCAAAAACATGGAACCAACTGTGTTGCCCATCGAAGCTGGACTGGATAAAAAAAAATGTACATATACACAATAGAATATTATGCAGCCATAAAGAAGGAAAATATATGGATTTTACAGCAATTTGGATGGGTTTGGAGTCGATCAAACTCAGTGATTTATCACAGAAATAAAGAACTGAGTTCCATATGTTCTCACTCATAAGCTGAACTTGAACAATTATAATGCTGTAAGAAAGCAATTGGCAGTAGTGGGAAACTGTCAGAAGGGGGGGTAGGATTGGCAGTTGAGGGAAACTGCTAGGGGAGGGAGGGGCATACCTCATCAACAAGGGTACCTGCATGATCAATGTTTATATAACTAACCCTGAATTGTACCTCACATCTTTATAATAAATGACAACATTTAAAAAATAAAAAAATAAAATGTACTGCAGAAATGACTGAGATGTGAGAAGAGAAGATAAGGAATGATAATTGTAAATTTGTGAGTAAAGCAAGCAAGCCTGATTACTTGAAATTCTAATTCTAATGTCTAATTAATGGAATTTAGAAAACATTATTAAATACAGCTATAATAATAGTCAACCGTAAGATGTGAGCCTAGGTAGGAGTAAGCAGAATCAGAGCTCAAAAATCTTATATTGTTTGAGAGAAGGAAAAAGCTCCTGAATAACCTTAGATTTAGTTAAATATGCTCACTAAAATTCAAAGATAACCAAAAAGTATCGAAACAGAGCATATAATTTTGAGCATAGAAAAAAGGCATAAGAAAAAAAAAATCAGTCAATCTAAAATATGGCAGTAAGAGAAAGAAAAAAATGGGATGGATATGAATAAGATTATAGAAATAAACTAAAATAAAATATATTAGCAATAATAAAAAAGTAAACAAACCTCTTAGTTTAAAGATGAAAATTATTGGAATGAGTTTTATTTGTTTTATTATTTTGAGTCGGAATCTTATCTGCCGCCCAGGCTGGAGTACAGTGGCATGCTCACGACCACCACAGCCTTGACCTGCTGGGTGCAGGTGATCCTTCCGCCTCAGCCTTCCAAGTAGTTGGAACTACAGTCATGCGCTACCACACCCGACTAATTTTTTATTTATTTATTTTTAATTGTAGAGACAAGGTCTCACCAATTGCCCAGGCTGGTCTCGAATCCCTGGACTCAGGCAATCCTCTTGCCTCGGCCTCCCAAAATGCTGGAATTACAGGCTTAAGCCACCATGCCCAGCCTTAGAATGAGTTTTAAAATCTGTATACTATTCAAAAGAAAAACAACTGAAACATGAATGCAGAAAGTTTGAAGGAGAGAAAAAGAATATATAGCCACCAAGCCCAGCCAGATGTAAAGTCTATTTAGTAATCTCATTCTTTTGTTTTGATCAGTCTTTTTGTTTGACGTTTTCAATAAGGTAATTGGTGGGGGTGGGGGGGGTGGGGGATCATACTCTGTCATCCAGACTGGAGTGCAGTAGCACAATTACAGTTCATTGCAACCTCAACTTCCTGAGCTCAGGAAATCCTCCCAGCTCAGCCTCCCGAGTAAATTCTAACCAAAAGAAAGCTATTACCATTACATTAATGTCAGACAAAATAAACTTTAAGGCAAAAACATTATTAGAATGTAAAGGGGCACTATTGTAATGACTAAAGGTTTAGCTCACCAGAAATCTGTAACATTTTCAAGTGTGAGCTTGAGATTAGAAATAAACTTCCTAAAACTGTTTAAATGTAACTGTAAATGTTGATAGCAAACATCACCCTAAGCAGTGAAACTTTAGAAGGCTTTCCTTTAAAATGTGAAGTAAAGGATATCTGCTATAACCACTTCTATTCAACAGTGTACTAAAATCCCTTACCAGCTCTAAGACAAGAAATATAAATAAAATGTATAAACTTTGAAAAGATAATAAAATATACATTTTTCATAAAAAGACAAAAAAGTGTAGTTACATTATTAGAACTAATAAGAAATGTGCAGGCTTATTGGAGTTCAAAATTAATGTTAAAAGCCAACTTTATTATTTCTATATAAGTTATAAATAATTAGCAGATACAATTTTTAAAAGATAGATTTATAATGCCTCAAAAATATAAACTATCCAGAAACAAAAATGAACAAAAACTGTGCAAGAACATTTTGGAGAAAAATGTAAAACTTTATAGGAAGACTTAAAAGACAACATAAGCCATTGAAAAGCATCATGGATAGAGAATCAATGTGATGGCATTATCAATGGTCCTGACACTAATCTCTACATTCAATGCATTTTTTTTTCTTTTTTCTTTTCTTTTTATTTATTTATATATTTATTTTTTTTTGAGTTGAGTCTCACTCTGTTGCTCAGGCTGGAGTGCAGTGACACACTCACGGCCACCACAGCCTCAACCTGCTGGGCTCAGATGAGCCTTTACTCAGTCTTCCAAGTAGCTGGAACCACAGGTACATGCCGTCATGCCTGGCTAATTTTTTCTACTTATTGTAGATATGAAGTCTGGCTAAGTTGCCCAGGCTGGTCTCAAACTCTTGGACTCAGGTAATCTTCTTGCCTCCATGTCCCAAAGTACTGGGATTACAGGCATGAGCCACCATGCCTGGCCAATGTATATTTCATCATGAAAATTAACAGGGATTTTCATTCAACATGAAACACTAATCTTAAAGTGAAATCATTTTAAGTGGAGTCACGTTATATGGAAGAGAAATGGGTAGGCTACTACAAAAAACTTTTATTTGTCTACCCTATTAAGTGTCCAGAAATATTGTAAAAGTAATGCAGTTAATGCAGCATGAACATGGAGAAGTGGTAGACAAATAGTCATTGCAATATACACATACCTCATAAACAGACCCACGTATTTATGGAAACTTAATATAAAACAGAAGTGGCATTGAAGATCAGCAGAGAATATGTAGACTATTCAATCAATAGTCCTACCTTAGTTAGATAAATATATAGATAAAAGAGAATTCTATCTCACACTCTCTATGTAAAAAAGTTTCTGAGAAGTAAAATACTTCAAAGTGAAAAGCAAAACTTTAAATTTTCTAAGACAAGATATGAGATTACTTTAAGACTTTTGAGTTAGGAGAAAATGTTTTAAACAAAATGTAAGAAGCAGGGCACATAAAGAAAATGATAAGTAAATGTGACTACATTAAAATTAAACTTATATTCTTCAAAATATGCCATTAAAAAGTAAAAAGACAACTTACAAACTGGGAGAAAGTGTTTGTGACATCTATAGCTAACAAAAGATTATTTTCCAGAGAATATAATAAACTCATACAAACTGAAAAGAACAACACAAACAAAGCAATAAAATGTCAAAAGATATGAAAAGTTATTTCAAGAAAGGAAAATGTAAATATCTAATAAAAGCATGAAAAGATGCTGAAACTAAGTTTCTCAGACAATTCAAATTAATAACAAAATTAGTTCCATCCAATAGGTTGTACCCAACATATTGTAAAAAAATTAAAAACTGACAATATTGAGTATTGTCTAGGAAATAGAACAAAGAAAACAGTTATAATCTGTGGGTAGAAGTGTAAATTGGTACAAGTGTTTTGGAAAATAATTTGGAACTCTAATAAAGTTGAACACATATATATCTTATAACCAATAATTTAATTTTGGTAATATATCTGCTATGGCTTTAATGTATTTATTTCCCCCAAATTCATATACTGAAACTTAATCCCCAATGTGTTAATATTAAGAGGTATGCCTTTGGGAAGTCATTAGGTCATGAGGGCTCCACCTTTATGAATGAGATTAGTGCTCTCAGATAAGAGGCTGGAGAAAGCCGCTTTGCCCTTCGGCCATGTGAGGTCACACAGAAGCACAATCAGAAACTGAATCAGACACACAGAGAGCCCTCATCAGACACTGAATCTGCTGGTGCCTTGATCTTGGACTTCCCAGCCTCTAGAACCATGAACCACATATTTCTGTTGTTTATAAATTACCCAGTCTAAGGTATTTTGTTGTAGTAGCCAAAACAGACCAAGACAGTATCATAAACAGGTGTCTGCAAATTTGTAGAAGATTGCTCTTAACAGCATGGCTTGTAAACAAAAACTAGTAAACAATGCAAATATTCATGGACAAAAGAACAAAACATAGTGATACAGTCCAGCAATATGATACACATAGCAATGAAAACACATGAACAAATCAACATGAAGGACTTTCACAAACATAATATTGATATATTGGTGAAAAAAAAAGTTTTGCAAAGCCATTTATATAAAGTTCAAAAAACATGCAAACATCAACAGTTATTATTGACCTATGAACATATATATGGCCCAATATTTATAAAGAAAGATAGGAGCATTCATGATATGATAATGTTGGGTTGAAAGTTCGTAATCCTCAATCACTGGTGTTCAGAAAACTGGCAAGCTGCAACACAGCATGATTTTACAACTGTCTCTGTAAGCATTTAAAAGTCAACTTCTCCAATTTTTAAAAGTTTTTTGCGCTTAAAAAAGCTCTAAAG